>NC_041361.1:8430680-8705680 GCF_900634415.1 Cottoperca gobio
TGATTGTGCCAATGTAAGGATTGTGTGAAACTGACAATAAAGAGTTCATCCCACTAGGCTCATATATATGTATTGTAAGAGCCAACACCGAGCTTGCAGTGAGAACATAGGCAGGAGGATAATTTCCACCCTTAGACATGGATGCTGCTGGGAGAAAACCCTGAAACTCACCTCTGACTCTCGACTCCCAATTTTCTCTTTCATCACTCTGCTCCCTGGGGCCGAGCAATCAGAGGTGTAAAGAGGTCGTTGATATTCCAGACATATACCGACTCTTACGGAAGAATCTAGCACCAACACACATCCGATCTCCCTGTAAACACATGCAGACACTACAACAGCTTGTTGTAATATTTTCAAGGAATGAGGTAGTCTATATTCTTTCATCTCAGACAGCTGTATACTCATCAATGATGTGTTGTACCGTAGCATCTCCCAAAGGCACTATGGAATATGTTTAAAAACCTACACCTTTTTAACACCTGTGCCATCTAAGCATCTTATCTTACTATGCATATTAATTTTAGCATCACACATTTGTTATTTTGATGATCTAGTATTTTGGCAAAGGCACTCATTTGAAACTTAATTTACAAACCTCTTACAGTGTGGGGGAATTTACCCGAAAATACCTACAAACGACATACCCAAAGCAAATTATAAGATGCTCTTCAACCATTTGCACCAGATGCATGATTTTGGTCTCATTTAAAAGATAACTCTCTTATTGTTCTTGCAAAATAGAATCAACCCAAGTGCTTCTGGCACTGAGTAATAGTGGTCTGAATATACTGAATTTGAAGAAAATATACTTCGCCTCAAGTTTTTTGTTGAAAAAGATGCCTGTAGATGGGTATAGCTGGTAGTGGTGAACTGGAAAACACAATAGGAACATAGCACCAAGTGTTACCAAGTGTAGGTTCAAATTTCAGAACAAAGGCACAAAAACTTAACATATTAGACAGGTTTTTCTAAGAGTAACACCAGCCGTTCACAAGCTGTGCAATTTGGAGATATTATAATATTTATTGATAAAAAGGCCATAAATAACTATTATATACCCAATATTCCCTGTCAGTAGTAATGACACAAAGTAAGTGAAGTACAAACACATATTTTGTAATGTATTTGTGTTTTTTTTGTATTTTGAATATAATAAATACAATTATGAAAAAAATATTAATATTTGTAAAATAAAATCCATTTAACTGATATGTCTAAATGATCAGCGGTTCATTGGTTACATGATACATCAGTCAACGGGAGACTCTGCTGCTGCTGGCTCCGTCTGTAAACAAAAGAAGAGGGCTGGCACCTCCTTATGAAGTTGACACTCATTGGCTCTTGATGGCTGTAGATAATGCATGGAAGCTCCAATTGGCTCAAATGAAGTGTCAATCGAAAGGTCAGAGTTCAGCATCCGTTTCAGAAGCGTCGAAACAGCGCTAAATGTGGAGATATCCCGTTTGTATTGTGTATGATCACAAAATTGTAAACATCGATCAGCTGATTTCAAAGATTGCAACAGCTGTTCATGGGCTTTTTTGGGATTATTACTGATTACAGGATTATTATGGGACTTCATAGGTGAGTTGGCTCAAAGTTATGATTTAGATTTTGGGTTTGCTTGCTACTGTGAGATGCCTACTATACTTGCTGTTGTGATTGTGATCTCAAAACCGTTTTTCTCACTAAATAGACGAGATTCTAAGCTTTCTCCGAGTATGTGGCATTGGGTGTACAGTCCAGCATGGTGGACTGTACACAACAAAGGGCAAGATACAACCTCTGTGAAAATGCACATGGGCCTGCCTCTTAACCTTAAGAGGTAAGAGGTTAAAAAAAAAAACAGATTTGTGTACACCCTATGCTGGACAATTCATTAGGCTTATAACATAATTTCCTGTTGATAAACAGAGCAGATGGTAGCATTACTTTTCCTTCTCTGTCAGTGCTGATTTTTTTGGCACTTTGTCTTAAACTTTGGAGACTATAACTGCTGACATTGTGAAATAGAAGAGCATCTTTAATTGATTTTGTGAAGTGTTGCTCACAGAGCATAACATGCCAACCTATTACAGTACGATGAGTGCATTATAATGAAATCAGAACATGATTTAAAATACATATGAACATAGCTCTCTGCTCTTCGGTCTGCATTTGGCATACATCTCTTACTGAGAATCTTAAGCAAAGTATTGCTCCTTATATCACATTACATCTAAAGGCAAAACCGGATATTAGCTAATTTATCCATCAATTTCACATGCATTAGAGGCAACAAGCCAAGTAGGACAGCTGAGATATCTCGTCAGGCTCCTGTAAGGTGCAGCTACAGCTGGGGATGTAGCTCCCTCAGTATGCTCCATGTCTAAATGGAGTTTCTTCCCACTTAGTTGTGATTGATAGAGCATGAAAGGGGAGGCACACAGATGCTTTCTGCCCAGGTGTGAGGACCACCTCAAGAATGTTGGCTCAACTTTTACAAACCATAGAATGCAGTGAAAAATACCAAAAACAACCTTCTCCACTTAGTGTTCACCCTTCAACTGGATGGAACAGTCCACCTTTATCTTAAAGAAAATATGGTCTCAGAAGAATGAGCTGCAGAAGAATGAGCTGCAGAAGGGTAAACGGCTGCATCTTTTCACACTGCTTTAAAGTTTACTTCACATTTACACATTGTGGGGTTGCCCAAAGACACTACTGGGGATCAAAGCAAGAGAACCCACTCATCCAGATCCCCCCCCCGAGAGCAAAATGGTGCACAAGGCACTTCTTCGATATGCAACTTTTTATTGTGGAACTTTTCTTGAAACTTAACCCTAAATTACTCATAAGGAGACCGAAATCCAAGGATGTATTTTTGTGCCCAAAGCAGTAAAATATTACTGTAATAAAAGATAATAATAACTATGCAATAATTTGTGCTATTGCAGTCATACAAATGGAATGCTTCACAATGCATTTTGACTCATTTACTAGTATATTTAATAGGAGCGAATACATAACTTTCTAACAATGGACACTGCTCAGGTCTGTGTCTTCTATAGATAATTGCAGTCATGGGACCAAATAACAATCTACCTGTCTCTCTACCACCACATTTACACTGAACAGACACACCTTACCCTTAATTAGTCACAGTCAGTGTTGAACATAGAGCCAGAGGATACACACCCGAGTGTAACCTTTCCAGAGCAACACACAAACACACACGCATCCATACGACAGCATACTTAACTGTCCAAGGTCAGGAATGAAATACAAAGGATGTTTTTTCTTGCTGCAATCTAAACACCTTTCACAGATCATTCACATAAATGCCATGATGTTACCAATATCGCAAAGGGGAGAAATAGTGCTGACACAAAGTCTATGTAAATATTAGAATAGTAGAATAAACAGGTAAACCTGTGAACCGACTACTAACTGTGCTTTATTTGTTTTACAGTAAGCCATGCCAAGTGTGTGGCTCCAGGGAGGCTCTGGTTCATTGTCTATTATCTCTACAACTATTAGATGGATTGCCATGAAATTTAAGTCATATATATATATATATATATATATATATATATATATATATATATATATATATATATATATATATATATATATATATATATATAAAATCAACACCTCTAAAATGCCATATTTTTGTGTTTCAAAAAAGGTTTTATTGATGACGTCTAAAGTACCTCAAATATAGCTTTTGCATTACCCATTCTTGGTAAGGTTTGCTCTAGAATCATGAAATTATGAATGGTAACACCAGTTCAACACAAATAGACAAGCAGGCACACAAGGATTTAATCCTTTGTGTGCAACAAAACTTCTCATCCGACCAAGGTGAAAAGAGCATTATATTTCTCCACTGGTGTCCTTTCCTGGCCTCTGTGACTAATCTCTAATGCTTCTAAGTGAGATTAATTGAGCATTCAATTCTCATTCCAGTGGCTCCTGAACACGCAATCAAACAGTAAATATCAAAGATCCCTAAACATCTCTGAGCATTTGGCTGGTTAAATCCATCAGAAAGAGGGAGACAAGCACAATATAGCCTTTTGATTCTGCCTTTGACAATTTTGCCAGTCCAGATAGTCATTAAGTCCAAAGCAGAACAACTCACTGCCTTTGCTTAATTAATCTCTTTTCAAGGGTGGTTGTCTTTTTTTTCTTTTGTATTAGAAGTTGGGAATCTTCTTGGATGATTACTTAAGTACCTGGAACTCCACTGCATTCTAATGGTGATGATGAGAAGTAATCATTGAAGGTTAATAAGGGTGTACAGCACTAATCAGGGCAGGTATGTCTGGTAGAACAGTTGCTGTCTTCTGGCCTTTTATTAAGTCAGCAAGGAAAGGAGCATAAAACTTTAACAAATCTGCCAAACAGAATAGCATTTCAGAGAATTTATGTAGCTAATTTTGACGTAACTTTCATACCTATAGTACATTATTTAATAAGTTAATATTCCAGCTGTCTTTTAGCCGTTAAACACCCCCAGGTTCCTTATCTCTTCAAAACAGGGAAAGGCAAGTTGAGTTTGACAAGGATGATGATGGACAGATTAAAATAAGTTATTTTCCCAAACTATTCAAACTATGTTTGCTTCACTTGGGGGGTTTAACTGTATATTTTATACTGTTTCCAATCACCCCATGCTAAGACCTGAAGGCTCATGCTGTTATCACACTTATACGTTTGGAGTTTCTTCCTTCCACTTCTCATCTGTTTTTCCCACTTTTTCTGACGTCTATCTTCAGTCCACTGGGTATTAAGGGGCCTGAAAGACACAACAAAAACATGAAAGAAAAAAAAAGTAGCCACAACCTCTGTTCCACATGTGAGTGCAAAAACACATTAAAGATGGTCCACTGGGGCAAAGATAGACAGACACACACACACACACACACACACACACACACACACACACACACACACACACACACACACACACACACACACACACACACACACACACACACACACACACAAAAGGATAAAACTTACTCCGACGTGAGCCACCCTTCAGCCCTACTGGGCTTACAGCCACTCACCGGATTTGGCAATGTGAGGAGTGACTTTGACAAGATCAAATCTAACTCAGGGAGAGCTGGCTGTCCTTTTGTTGTAGAGGAGAGATACTGATGACTGTTAAGGATAGCAGCAGACAGAGTAATGGTCTGAGGTGATGGTGAGCGGCTTGGCACTGATCACACTGTCACTTTTAGGTGGGGAAATGGGGAAGAGGCCAAGGCTTGTGCAGTAACCACAGCAACACTGCCCTAAAGGACAGAAGCATGCATTCTCTCCATTTTCTGTGTTCATGTAACACATGAGTGCTACGTATAATGTGAGCAGAAATACATTTGGGTTAACATGTGTGGACACTTCCTTACATGCATGTTGAATATGTGGTGAATATGTGTTACATAGAGTGAACATAAACGTATTATTTAAATGCATGTGTGTGTGTATGTGTGTGTGTGTGTGTGTGTGTATGTGTGTGTGTGTTTATACTAAGGGGCAACCTCCGGGTCTAAAAAAGTGAAGCGAATGCTGAAATGCCTTAAACTTGCATTCTCTCTAATGGCCTGCAGGGAGTAACTCCACTGGTTGCTAAATTAAGTTTGATTGTACATTATAGACGTCAATGAGAAAGTGACCCTACTTCTTACTTGATTTATTACCTCAGTAAACATTTTAAACGTGAGTTTATTGTCCCCATCACTTGTTTCAAGTCTACTTCAATACAGCATTATGTTTATTTTGTAAATGATGGTCCCGTTTAGGGTGAAATTGATGCTAAAGCAGGTTGTGCTTTAGGGCGTGTCTAACTTGTGAGTCACTACCGCTGCGTTGTTCTGTGTTAGGTTGTACTTAAGACATTCTAAGAAATCTCCAGTAAGTCCATTTAGTTTCAAGCATTGGGTTGTGTCATAGTGACTTCTTTTATACAGTCTATGGTTTAAAATAATGTGGGGTTTGGTGTGCACAATAACGTTTCTTTTCAGCGCTTTGGGATTGCTTCTCTTCCTATGCATGTACATTACTCATTATTTTCTATACTCAGATAATATAGCAGAACATAACCCTGCAAGGAGAGATCTATGGACTAATGAATACATTATAGTCAATACGGGGAATTCCAGTGGGACTACTGGCCAGGAAAGAATATTCCATTTCAGTATAAGAATTCTGAGTAATCTTTACACTTAAATAAAGATGACAATGTCAATGTCAAAATCCATGTGCAGGTCGCTGTGGTTCAGTGGGGCCTGGTTCTATTTCCAGACCCACTTTGAAGGAGCGGTAGTTAGGTTTAAGCCTGAGGGAGAAGGGATATTGGCTCAGTTGTAATATGTCTCTCTGCTCTGGACATGGTAATATGGAAAATCATACGTCATGTATTGCTCCACTTAAAGAAAGTTGCAATGACCTCAAATATGGTATTAATCAAGTATTTCAACCTGTAGACCTGATAAATTGTTTGTGAATTCAGTGTTCAAGGTGATAGGTACATTTCACCAATCTCCTCAGAGACACCTGGCTCAATATCCTTTTGATGCTGCATTACTAAACGTACCATGTAGCCTACTCCTCAGTCTATGTATTAACTTCCTCATACACATAAATATTTCCTGCCGTTCCCACTGCATGTCCCTGAGGTTCAGATCTGTGCATGGAGTGCATTCTAATCCCCTTATCCTGCAGCAAACATACGTTATCACATCTGTGCATGTTAGCAATTAGAGAAGGTTGTGTCAAACTTTGCCGACAGGAACGTTGGGGATTTAGAGGGGTCTAATTAGGAAAACAAAGTAAATTACCCCTGGCCTAGCCTGTGTATAAGCTCAACCCTCCTGCTCTCATCTGACTCATTTTCATTATCAGCAATGTGACATCAGAATGCATCAATCTTGGTATAGATAATTGCTAGTGACCCGTGAAAACTGGTTGCAAAGAATTAAGTGGAGAATAAACATGACTGGTGGCAATATTAACAAATTAGAAGTTGGTTTGTGACTCATGGCTGACAAGGAAGGGTGTACGCCGCTTTCCCAAAATGAAGCAACTGCTTGCTTCATATATTAATTCACTAACCCTTTTGACTGCATAAAAGATAGGTTCACATTTCTTCAAGTATGTACATTCTTGTCTCTCCTTTTCTCCTTTACAATCTTTTTTTTTTACAAATTTCTCTTTGCTTGCCGAGTTACAGTAACACAAAGACAGAATTCTGTGCTTAGAAGACTGGTTTGGATTACTTAGTTTCATACTACTGAAGCTAATTAGCTTCAGCTGAACTTTAGAATGATCTTTTTGCACAGAAAGAGGACTGTAGATGTGTTACTTACATTGGAATCACTTCAGGAAGAATCTCTTCATAGCCAGTATTGACAGGAGGAACACTCACAGCAACCAATAATTCTTTAGATGTAAATGATCATTTGAATATTGCATAAAGACAGACTTAAGATAACCTTATTCTTCCCCTTTCCTAATATAATTTTAAACAGTGATTTCCCATCCTTTCCTTTCTCTTCTTTGTCTGGCTTTACTCCAATTGCATCACCAAAAAGCCCTGCTCACAGATGTCTTGTGAAGTGAATTTGGGTCAAACAAAGAAAAAGGGAATCAAAAAGTTTATAAATATCAATGGACGTGATTTACTTGGATCACACATATCCATATGACAGAAACACATGCTGGCATATATGAAAAGTAGCTAAACATTTGTCAGAGTCCAAATACGTCCAACTTTTCCACAGCGGTGTTGTAGCTGACGAATACATAACAAATTATTATACGTATGTCAAACCTATTGATAGCGTATCACTTACTTATACAAAACGTATCAGAGCGTCTGGCAATCAGGAGCTGGAAAAGTGCCATCTGGTTCACGTCATGCTGATGCTGGAGAAAGGCTAGAATGTACTCTTGTCGCAGCCTCTCAGCATCCTCCATGCTCTCTGATGATGGGTTGATGTATTCATCAAGACATGCTGTGAAGAAGTGAGGATGAGCTACTCACAGGGACCCTATATACTATATTCAAACCTCAATAAGCTCCCAAAACGCTTGCTGAACGCTAGCTGTACTGTAGAAACTTGTTTAATAAGTTACTCCGTTGTCAGGCATCTTAACATAGGTTACGAATAGGTTATCCACTCGTTATCAATACATTGGCTGTAGGGTTTACCGTCAGCCGACGTAGCCTAAATCTAACGTACCTCTAACGTATTCACGTAGATATTGACGTATGTATTGACGTACTGTATTGACGTAGGTAGGTATTCACGTACTGTACGCACCCCAGCGTAACACAGTGAGCTCTTAATGAATACTACTTATACCTTACCTTATATCAACGTAAACCAGTGTGTTGCCGATATTTTGTATACGGCATATTTTTGTATACGTTATGCATTCGTTGGATATTCGTCTGTTACATTTTGTATAAGTAAGTGATGCTCTATCAATAGGTTAGACATGCGTATCTGTATATGTTCACTTTTCTGATCCGATGAAGAGTTGGACGTATTTGGACTCTGACAAATTGTGAGCTATTTTTCTTATACGTTTCCGCCATACAGATATGTGTAACGGGGCCTATAGATGGGGAGAGGGAGAAAGTGCAATACTATATTATTTTACCTCGATCAATTTTGAGATAACAATGATTTACTTAAAACGTATTTTTACTGTCGGTTAAGACTCCCATATGTTGCTCCACTGTCCCATACAGATGGCCTTTCTATCATTATATGGCATCTGTTAATCCCTGCTACTTAATGCAAAATGTCTGTTTTTTTATTACATCAGCATGTGAGCAATTAGTTATGACCTTATTAGAGATTCAATTCATCCATTTGTTCTTTCTAACTGACAGGCAGCCTCGGCCAATCTAACATCTGTTCCATAATTGATTACATCCATTGTATAATTCAGAACTTTCTACAAACTTATTTAACATCCAATTTTAACAGTGAAATGAATATTACTACTCTGAATACATTTACGTTTTCCAGTCTTGAAATATGATATCATATGACATGAAATAGAAATGGTGTGTAATGACTGTAAATTAAGGAAAATGGACGAGAAGGCAACAAAGTGATTCAGAATTTGAAAAAGCCCCACTGAGGTCCATCGATGGTACTGTCCACCCAGTGGCCCAGAGTAATTTGGTAATGGAGAGTCTCAAGGTGGGGAGAGCTGGACTGTATTCAAAGCAGATTAATCCATTTATAATGAGACGTAATTTCATTTACTGTGTGTGATATGGTTTGGTTTGCCGAGCTGTCATTGTGTTCTTGCTGAAAATGCATTTCTTGCCCAAAATCTGAAAAGAGAGGAGTCTAGTGCATTCAGGAAGTTCCTCTCAAGTCTTATTACCATAAATCAGACAGGCATCGGCAAGCATAGTCAAAGGATTCAACATTGCTACCAGGCATCCTTGTATTTTTGCTGTTTGCTGAATCAGTGATTCGCCACATTAGTTGTGTGATGAAAAGACAAAAGAGATATTGCTACCAAATAGTCTTCTCTAGGAGGCTTTTCCCGTAATAATGCAACAATATATTCTCAGTACCTCACAATGAAGAACAAAGTCTAAATGAGTAGTTAGAGGTATAAAGATTTGAAAGGTTTTGTTATTTTAACCATTGCCTCTTACTCTCTGCAGCGTCTACATCTGAGCATAGTCACAAACGAAACAATCTTGCATGAATCACTCCTTTGACAGTTTTTTTGCACTTGAAAAACATTTGTCATTTGGTTTCATTTCTGTTCCTTCAGAAGTCAGATAAGAGTGTTCTTTATGAAGGCTGTTGATGGAATACAATTGTTTGAATGATAGCAAGCCCAATGATGCTACCCGCATCAGACGTGGGAAGATGCCTCCTCTTCGGAGGGATAGCCGTAGCCTAACGAGATGGTGTGATATGGAGTTATTGATCACCTCTGTCAGACCAAGGCTGGAACTCACAGGGGCTTATCCTCCATTCATTATGCAAATGATAAAGATGTGTCACCCGGCCTTATATCCTCACCATGTGGATAGAAACTGATGATGGCGATGACAGTGAATGGAAATGTTGAAACACCTCTGTCTCTTTCTCTAAAAATAAGACACAAAAACACTCAGAATCAGTGACACAGACATCTATTTGTGGTATATGTATTGTCATAACTAAAATGGGCTACAGACCATGAAACAGCTGTGTCTTGACCTGCTAGAGACATTTGTTTGTGTGTGTGTCTTTTTATGTGCCTGTATCTTTGTTTGTATATGTCTCTATGTGTCTGTTTGTGCATTATCGTCCCGTCACACAGTAATTACAAAATGCACCTGATCCACTTCCCTATCTAACACCAACACCCTCTCCCTCTGTTAGTTTATAGGGGACTGAGAGTGAAGGAAACATTTGGTCTGGTTTTCATCAGTACCTCTTAAACCTGTCTGCCTCCCTGAGTTTCAACAGTACTCTGACTGCACTGAAAAGACGATCAAAGTTAGCGAGGGAGAGTGTGATTAGCGTCTCGGTCCAAGTGATTAAAACATTCGAAGCTGATTAATAATCAGTTGATTTGTCCTTTACTGCTGAAGTGACGCACTCCGTCTGTGCAACATCAAAAGAATTCTCAAACAATGCAACAGTGTTTTTTATTGAGGAATACACACACACACACACACACACACACACACACACACACACACACACACACACACACACACACACACACACACACACACACACACACACACACACACCACAGCTGCGGATCTCCTTTAAAGTAAGGGGAAATGTTCAAACTGAATGTATTCTACTGAAGTTTGAACACCTGCATGAACAACGCTCATATTGTACAACGTGACAACCTCTAGCATACAACCATGGCTGTGTTCTTAGCCGGCAGTACATTATTTACATATTGTGTAAACTATTTTTCATCTTTTCTGTAGATACTGCAGGTATACATGGAAACCCACAGAGAGACAAAGCGAGCAAACTGCCAAAACAACCTTCTAGGAATTAATAAGGCCCCCTTTACAGCATATATACTATATATATACACATGTGCTCTGAATTCCCATTTCATTGGAAATCAATAACAGGCAACACATCTGGGCAGAAACAGCTTACTTGGAGGCTGATTTCACTGGAGCTGTCATAGTTTGTGGATTTAGCCAATCTATGTGTGTCAAAAAAAGAGGGGGAGACAGAGAAAGTGAAAGAAAGACATGGTAAAAGACAGAGAGAGAACAGGAGGAAAGCGTCAAGCTACAGCTGATGACCAAGCATATGAGTCTACAGCTGGTGGCTACCGACAGCTTGCTATTTAATTTCAGATGAACCCATCAATTAACTACACACTGACAGAATAAGAAGAAAGAGTTTCGTTCCAAAATTAGCAATTATTTTACTGTGAAATAATAATACATTATTGAAATCTCTTAAAGTCATTGTTTAATAACTGATTTTGCCAACTTATTTTTGCTTATAACCTCTTAAAGGCTGTGAAAACCCATTTTCTCGATTTGCTTCTTACTATGCGCTATGGGTTCTACATGAACTCACTCTTTTCTACCAAAGTTTCAATCCTTGAATCCACAACTGATAGCAGTTGGCGGGTTGTTTGATTTTGTTGTAAGGCCGCTGTTATTCTAATCTGATCAAACGAGACTGTTTTCCCAACAAGAACAACAGCATGAGTCATTTCAGCATAGTGCCCCAAAACAACATAAAAAGCTTTGCGGAAGTTCAATCAGAAAGACTTTACACTCTCATTCATTCACGATCACGATTATGAGTTACAATGAATGAAATTAACAAAATAATGTGGTAACAATATTAGATGATGTAATAAACTAGATAATGAAATAGGTAAATGAAGTAAAATGATATATACAAGTAATATAAGTAAAGGAGATTATGGTACATGCTACCGGTCGTTTTTTTGTTGTGGCAGAAAGTTAAATTTTTCTTTTCCCTGAGAGTGAGAGGAGTAATTTCTACTTTTTTGTCAGACTTCAGAAATCAAGCCAATTCTTTTCAGATTCCTTAATGTTTCTGTAGTTTGACATTGGGTTGTGTAATACTGTATCTACAGCTCCCTTATCACAATGACAGCACGGCCTGTCCTCTCTGAGCAGCCAGGTATGTCTGTGTCTGCCCTTCTCAATGCCAGACCATGGTCACTGTCTGTACATTGTCAATGTCTTTCTCAAGTTCTTACAAGTTACTGTGGTTAGGTAGTCTGCTCAAAGTCTGGCTGAGGTTTATGATATCAGAATGTGAAAGGCCAGCCAGCCTCAGGTACAGATGGCTGAGAGGATTCCTTTCTATGTTTAACTTTTAGGAAGCAAGGGCTTTATAATGGTAACAAGCAGAGTTGCCCTTTTTAATATGGCTCCAGTATTTGATAGATCGTATTGGAATACTTCTAAGTATTAAAGGTGCAAGGTGTAATACCTGGCCACCTGCTCCTCTACTGAGAGCCGGTCTATAAAACTTGACTAACCGAGTGCTGTACGCTTCAAGTAGCTCTGATAGTTTGTTTATTGGAATAAATCCAAAGTGCAAAAAAAAAGAAAAAAGACCCGTATCCCGGTCCCGTCCTCCGGAGAGGAGAGCGTGCAGAAACGAGGAGAGACAAACCTTCAGTTAACGGCTGCAGCAAACACAAATTCAGCAAGCACAAACCCCAGGCAGCACCGAGAGTCACTGCTGCTTGGTGGAGCGATGGGCTTTTGAAACAGTTTGCTGATTCAGCGGGGAATCGAGGCCATCCCGCAGGATCAGACTGGATCTGGGGTTGTACCGCTGGCTGAATTCGAGATGACTGCTAACTGAAGGTCCGTCTCTTTCTCCCGGTAGCGGGGAGGATGAAATGAAGTTTTCTTGTTTCTGCCACTTTGGATTTAATCCAATGACAAAGTATCAAAACGTACACGGACCCTGTACCTTCGACATGATTGGCAAGCCCATGTAGCTGCTAGACTTCTTCGTTCTCTGGACTGAGGGTAGACTGGCACTACAGTGACTCACACTCGCCTCTCGAAGGTAGAAGTGGTATTACAAGAGAGGATGGGCTGGGGCTAGCTGCTTAGCATGCTCATTTCAGTAGAAATCTCTGCAACACAATACGAGACGTCTTTGACTGTAACCTTTTCATGTTCTGTTTATAATGTGAGTTTATTGTTTTAAACAAAGATTCTGACCATATCTTACACATTCGCACATTTAAAGGATAAAGGTAAAGGGTATTGACCTAAAGTTAGTTTAATTAGTTTGATTAAACTTTATTTAGATTAACCAATCAATCGTCGCTGTCAAACTGTTCATGTCATTTGAGTATGAATCGACTCAACACCTCCTCCAGCCAATTCACCTCCAGTGCTCATCACATCCAGTGCACAGGCTTCCTTTCAACATGCTCCACATGTCGCCCCTTCAACCAACTCTCTTCACTTCTTCACCACCATCAGTGTCTAGACTCCATCAGGAGGAATGTTCCTATAGTATTATCTGACATCACGACCGCCTAATAATGAGCGAAAGACTCTTCACATTCCTAAACTAGATAGATTTATTCTCCAACAGTGATTTATTTTTACTATTTTGAAAGTCACAGAGAAATGTGCCGTTCTAGAGGTCATGGGAAAACAATGTATTTTGTTGTTCAATTTTGACATTTATTTATTATAGAGATATGCTTTAGATTTAAAATCCCATTTCAGGAGTTTTAATACAAATACATGTATATTAGCGACCTCTTTTTCCTTCCTCAGGCTTATTCATATAGAGACCCGAGGAGATAAAATTAGTTTTTACACAAAAAAAAAGCAAAGATTAAGAAAAAACCTTAGAAATAATTGTGGCTTGATTATTGTATTTATGTCCTGACCCACAGATTGGAACCACCGGTTTTAATTACTGCATCGTACTTTATGTAACTTTAAAGTATACTCTGCTAGTCCAACTACGGTCGGATGAGGTTCTTCTGCTTCACCACGAGTGTCTCATCAGTAATAATAAATGTGACCTATCTGCTGCTCCTACTGATATAGAAAGACTATTAGCATTGCCTTATATGTGAACTAGTATAAGTACTTATTAATTCAGTTCTTGTAATCACAGTAATGATAAGACAAATGCAAATCCGAACTAAACACATCATCATACTCAAGATAAGGTGAGTTTATGTCACGGTGTGTGTGTGAATGCATGTATTGATGTGTTCAGGAATATAAATGCGGATTAACAAAGGAGATCTCTCCTCCCATGAGTCACCTTCTCTACCCCAACCATCCTCCTTCACCTTTCACCCGCTTTCTCTCTCCTGCTGTCATTTCATTCCCTTGTGCATTCCTCACCTTCCAGTCCATTTCTGAGTATGTTTTATCTCTTTTCCCCTATTAATTCATGAGTCCCTCTCAGTAGTCTTTCCAGGTCTGGATATTTTTTTATCCTCTACATCATCATGCCCTCTCAGCTTGATATGCTTCCCAAACCCGTCAACAGTCTTCTTCCAATTTTGCCTCTCATCTTTCGCTTTCCCTCTCCCGCATAGTCTCACCATCCTTCCACCTCTCTGGTCTCTCAGCCTTAATTTACCTTAAGCTGCAATGATGAATGAGACAAACCTCCCTTGGGCTCAGACCTTGGTAGCTCTGTGGGATGGCGCTCAGCTACCCACTAGACGTCCGGTCCTAATTCCTTATTCATGGGCTGCATCAACACCAGTCCAAATAGTCAGTCTCATGACACCACATTTACAAAGTTAGCGCTTTTCTTTTTCCCTCACAGCAATTCCTCCCCAATTTCTTATTTGGTCTCAAAGCAGCTTGCTCCATCCTGCAGCACTCGATGAGTGAGCAACTTTTATGCCCCTCATACTTTTCCCATCAAAAGCCCATTTTAAGACAGTGATGTCTTGCCTTATTGGTTCTTGAAAGCTATTCCCATTGAATGTGTGGCTCGTGTTTCAGCATTCTATCTGTGAATATGAGCATTCCCACAACACAGTAAAGAGAAGTAGACAAAGAAATCTAAATGCCGGTATATAGAGGCTTAAACACATTAGGGCGCTGTTCGGTTAGAAAAGTATAATCCACATTCATTCATACGCTGTTTTGCATTTTACACATACAACATTTGCCACATTTGAACGTATTCGCCTAAATCAAACTACAATGTGTTAAAATCCTTCCCCATCTGAAGGATTATTTAGAAATATGATACCGTTTTCAACAGTTCTTTTTTCATCTTTTTGTGCATTTCAGAAAGCTTACAGATATCATTATTCTGACTGCTCTTGTGGCAAACGCAATCTTCCTTTCCAGCCATTCCCTGGAAAATTACACAACAATCAGAGGGAAATCACTTTCAACAGCTTTTTCCATGGAGAAGAGTAAGGTAATCCAAGCAAAGTGTCAGTGGTTCAACTGAAAATAGGAGGATTCACTCAAATACTTCAAGTGGTTGCTATCAGGGACACAGTGCCCTCCTTTCAGCGACGAACCAACAAGTCTAATCTGCAGCATGAAAATGAGAAGAGCAAATGTGTGAGAGAAAGGGAACATAGAGAGCTTTTATGAGTCTGTTCCTTCAGTTTTCCTGTTTATGCATCAGTGTCCGCCTTTGTACATGCAGGCTCGTAGTTAATGCTCGATATTGACTTTAATGTAATTGCATGTGGGTCAAATCCCAAGCCTTTGCAGTGGCGTCATGACTCCAGTGTGAAACAGTGGCATGCTAACGTTACTGAACGTCAGTGCTCATCCACACACGTCCACCGAATGCATACAAACACAACATTGAAATAGATTGCATCATGCTACGCTTGTGTGTGTGAGAGAATATTCATGCACTTGTGGTCTTGTATAGTAAAGGCGTGATGAATGCGACTCGTTAGGATCAGAGGAGGAATGAAGGAAAGAACAGAGAAAGAGAGGAAAAGAGGAGTGAGGTTGCTGCTTTGCTCCGCTCAAAGCCTTGAGCCACATTGATCACTCCGTTCTCATTCTCACATGAATATTAAGCATTAGTCACGGTTCATGAACAAAGAGGCCGAATGCTCTGGAATTATACTATAAGAGACGCGTGGATGTCATCAAAGAATAAGCATAGCGCAAGAACTCTTATGATAGCTTGAAACACACCAGACTGAAACATTGATTGACACAAAAAACATTTGTGTTTCCCCGTGACTTGTCATTCTGCGACATCATCAGGTCAGCATTTTAATAATGCTTTTTTTTTTTTAATGGTTTATCACCAACTACCTGCAAAACTAAATAAACTCAGTCCCAGCTATACTTTATTTTTAATGCTGTAATAAACGCACATTACCATGCTAACACGCTAAAATAAGTACGTCATGTGACGTAGCATGTTTCTTTGATCCAGCCACAACCCGTCCTTCACATACTTGCTTGATCTTAATCCTACTTAATATAATCATAAACATACACAATTTCTTCAGTGATAAATTGAAACTTGACAGCCTTGATATAGATGTTGTTCAACAAGGTATTTACTTTCAGCCAGGCAGTTTGATACAGATGAACACACATTAAGCTGCTTCCACATGATCAGCGGCAAAACAGCTCTGCGCAGAGCGATGGCGACCGACTGGGCGGCAGCGCTAACCTTGTGTGGCGCGCAGCTTGAAATTGCCACCGAGCATTGCGCTCAAAGTTAAAACTATTTCCACTTTGACCTTGATTGCCGCTGACCTTTCAAAGCGCATCCAATGAGATAACAGCTGTAGGAAGCGGCACAGGCAAGCAGGGCAGGTAACCATAGAAACAGAACTAACTAGCTGCCTTCACCACAAGGTTCTGCGCCCGACCTCACGGTGAGAGCAGAGAACATCTCCTCTCATAGAGTAATGTTACTGAAACAGACTGCATTAAGAGTCTAGACTTTTATATCATTGCAATATTTATCCCTCAAAAGAACTACTGCAGTAAATAACAGATATATTTCGCCACGTACCATAATGTTTAGTTTTATTTGTCTCAGAGGAACACAAAGGGTGCTCAGATGCTCCTGGCATCCAACTGTATCTTGTTACACATTTTATAAGCAGTGAACTGACTCATTAACTCATAAAGGCTCATTGACTTGTCTTATTCTTCACTTTCAACCTCATCATCATCTTCCACCACCTGTCTGTCTGTCTCTTTAAGCCTCTGTTGCTTAAGCGTTGGCTATCTGTGCCAGGCTATGTCATTTGTTAAAGGCTGCCTTAATCAAAGATGAATGCATGCATAATGAATGACTCTTATCATAAAGAATCACAGGTTAGTTTCTCCCTCAGAGAACTATGGACTGCTGTGTTTGTTCTCCCTGGCAGACAGCTCAAGTATCTCTGTCAGCCAGAGCCAGGCAGTGAAAAGTCTCTCTCTTAATATTTACATCTTATGACACACAGCTACGGCCACATTTACCGCTTGCTTGACCTGGATCATTCCTATATCTTTTATTCATCTCTGCTGTCACATGAATGTTTTATCGAAGCATCTAGCTGTAGGTCTTTACTTGAAAACCTGCACTCTTCACTTGCCTCTCAATGTAAATATATAAGAATGAGTGTTGATCACATGCTGTTTCAGTGGGTGTGTTCTTACATTATCAGCTCATTGCCTTTAAGTATCAAATTAATTGCAGAATCATTGTGTATATTCCCCCAGGGACAAAGATATTTAATTATATATTCAACCTAAATGGCCAACCAAAATGAAATATTCATGACTTAACATAGAGATTCCTTTAATGTCCTTTGGCGATGTGCTGCTTGATATAAAGTGAACACTTATTGATAGAGAAAATATCACACATTTACATTTCCCTGTGCTGCAGGAAATGTTCCCAATCATTTCAGAGATATATTGGGTTTAAGCACTATTCCAGATCATATCTGTTACAGAACACAACATCTGAAAGATTATTTTCATCCCTCCGACCAGCACCTGAAAAGCTCAGCATTTTTGAATACACGCTACAGTATATGTATATGTGTATATATATATATATTTAAAATCTGCACAAAAAGCAAGGTCTAAAAATGATATGTTGCTGTTGGACTATTTTCCCAAACATTGTCTGCTCTTTTACAGTAACAATAAAATGTGAGCATCACATTCGGAGTCTTGTTTCTGGCCCGCCGACAATTGTAAATCCAACCTGTAATTCAACTTTAACTCAAGTTAAAGACGAGAAGTTGGGTCCACAAACTTTTAGTAAAATTTGAGTAAGTAACGGAATATTTCATAAGGTCTACACTTTCAACCCCCTGGTGCTTCACAATAATTCTTGAAATATGTTATTCATAAAATCCTCATGTACTGTATGCTTGACACGAATAAATAATATCTCGACTGTGCAAAGCAGAGAGTAGGTTTACTGCAGTGCACCAATAATGGAAGTGAAAGTTCTGTTCTGTCCCATTCTGTCAACTCTCAAGGTGTACATGTTTTTTCCAGGTGACTAGGCATGTACCTCGGGGATTAGTGTCAGTGTCACTGGCCCTCACTGGCACTAAAGTGGTTGATCATGTAGAGATTGCATTCCTCCCCTAGAGATTTCAACCTTAAAGTCTATACTGGGGAGGATTGCACCCAGGCCCCTTGGGTTCCTCCAGACTCAGCTTATTGTGTTGAGACTCTATACTGTCTGTAGCCCCCCTGAGACAGCAGCACCATCTTTGACTGGCCAAGAGCTTTTACCTTGCAGGGCCCTGGTCAAAAATTAAACTGTAATAAAAGTTTTGTCTGAAGGTCCAAAGGGGAGTAAACTAATCACAACCCGAGGGGGGGGGAGGGGTGCAGAGAAGAACACTTCTACTCACAGACATCACGACTTGGTGCTTTATCAACAGAGATAAAGCACTGCAAACTGTATATGGATACACCATTGTAATGAAGGGGATTTAGGAAAGATTAACAGCTTAAAACTTCAATGTTTCCCAGAAGTGTGTCCATTCAAATTAGGTCAATGGTATTTTAAGGATTATAATAAGATAACAGTAGGTTTAGACTTTAGAATATCAGTATACAAGTGTTAATTCCCTCTCAGGGTTTAGATGTCTGACTCAACAACCAATGTCGTCCTTTCCCAGTCTCCCAGGTGAACTTTCTGCAGATTACTCATTCCTAGCTCGCTTCGTGTTCTCTCCAGCTTCATGTGTTCATCGTTGCTGGGGATTGTGGAGTGGCATGAAGCGTTTGGAGTCACATGAGGACACGGGAACATGAGAGGGATTATCAGTCGAGGCAAGAGGAATCTAATAAACAAACTAGATGAAATGTGTCTGCTTTCACTGACAAAAAGTGACCGGGGAACTTGTCAACCAATTATAAAACGTTGCACAAAACCAGTACATTTCAACCAAAGTCCACCATCAAAAGTATTTATTTCTTTCAAAATATATCATTCATAGAAAACATAGATCATTTGTAAAAATGAATTCATGATGGGAAATATCACCACCATGCTGCGTTGCCAGATGGAAAGTTTTACAAAACACATATTTAAAATACTTTTTGACACAGCTATAAATCTACCCACATAATGTTTTTAAGCAGGCTGACGTAGTAATGATGCTTGGAATGGGGTATGTAGCATACTATTAAAATAAATAACAAGACAACACAGACTGGAAGCATGTTCATATTCTGCAGGAAAAACAGTTAAGGCCATAAACTAAGCTGATTAAATAAATAACCGGGCCTACTGGTCGAGCGGCGGGAGAGATAATGACAGCTGTGCTCGCGAGTCACGTTCCTCAAAATCATAGCCTGCACAAAGCAAGATTGGTTGGAAAGTGATCACTTGAGAAGCAGTGTGTAAACACAGAAGTAGGATCTATCCAGAAAATAATTCAAATGAGACTAATACATTATGTACATCGTACATTATGTTACTTTTACAGATTTTTACATTACATTTTACATCTTAAATACTGTATTAATATAAAATGATATGTGGTGAAGGTCTATGAAGTGTTTTATGTCTTTCAAAATCTATCGCTATACATTTCAAATAAATAAAATAAAGTTTTACAGTTTATGACCCTTATGATTGTAATCAGTACATATTTGACATATGTAGGAAAAGACCTTTGAACACATACAAACAAACACATGCATGACCTTTCACAGTACAGTGCATTGCTTCAGGTGCTGGACAGCACTGTGCATTTACGTCACACTCTATAGCACCTATGGACCTCTACCCTGGTGGTGCCCCCCACTGTGAATCTCTCAGGAGAGAAAACACTCACACACACAAACACAAACTCTCACACATACAAACACTCACACACACACAAACACTCACACATACAGACACACACACATGTGATCATCCTGACTGCAGAGATACATCTGGAGCAAAAACATCAGCGTGATGCCACTGCAGACTAAACACCTAGGGCTGTGTCAAGTGCACATTCCTTTGTACGTGCACACATCACCACACACACACAAGCTGCAGTTCTCCTTTAAAGTAAGAGGAAATGTTCAAACTGAATGTATTCTAGTGAAGTTTGAATACCTGCATGAACAACGATCATATTGTACAATGTGACAACCTCAAGCAGACAGCCATGGCCACCTACACTTACACACACACACCTACACACACACACACACACACACACACACACACACACACACACACACACAAACACACATGTGCTCATCCTGACTGCAGAGATACATCTGGAGCAAAAACATCAGCGTGATGCCACTGCAGACTAAACACCTAGGGCTGTGTCAAGTGCACATTCCTTTGTACGTGCACACATCACCACACACACACAAGCTGCAGTTCTCCTTTAAAGTAAGAGGAAATGTTCAAACTGAATGTATTCTAGTGAAGTTTGAATACCTGCATGAACAACGATCATATTGTACAATGTGACAACCTCAAGCAGACAGCCATGGCCACCTACACTTACACACACACACCTACACACACACACACACACACACACACACACACACACACACACACAACAAGGTCAAAACAATTATAATAATCACACAGTGAGGTCTCTCAAGACTCTTACAGTAGAGCTGAAGTGCTGTGTGTCCTCGGGGATGCTTGAGGTCAGATTTGAGTCTGAGTTCATGTAGAAGAAGTTTCATGTTTTATAAGGACGACATTCATAGAAATGACTTCAATGCAAGAAAATATTCAGATGTCTTCTCAGTTTTGATGGTAGTAATGGAACCAGGGCCAGTCATTTGTCTTTTTTATTCACAACATGAATAGGATAATTAGAATTATACAGTGTAATTATAGATTAAGGGCGTTGGGCATGCTCTTTGCTCATAATCTTTCAATAATCCCACAAGAGAAATTACAGCATAATTCTGAAATGTCAACTTCAATCAGAGTCATACCAAAAGCATTAAACTAATTTCATAACAGGCCTACACATACAAATTAATAACACAACAGCTAAACAATATAGCTCTGTGAAATACAAATGAACTCTAATCATTGGAATAATTCATCTGAGTTAATTAAACTTGATTCCCCTCAGTATTCTTGTTAGAACTAATTAAATGTGGTAACTGACATTTCTAAGTCTGTCAAGAGATCCGGTTAGATAAAGTGACAATTAGAGTGACCTTTTTTAAAGGCTTTAATGTTAAAACTGTTTTGTGTTTACTAACTAGCTGCCTGCCTAATGTTTGCTTGCTTTTTTATAGTTCCTGTAAGTAAGTGTCTCTGTATGCAAATAGATCACATTGCGGCATGTCAGCGGTATTATACAACATCATGCAGCACTGCTCCTTTAAGGGTTTAATCTGTGGATCTTCATTGTGAGGGATCCTTTGTGTCTATTTTGAATGGCAGACCATTGTTTGTGTCTAATACCCTAACATTACACATACCCAGGTCCAGTGGAGCTTTATGAAACTCTGTGGTGAATTGAAAAATGGGTTTCTTATCATGAAATTACACCAATATAGAGCGATGTCCTTCACTTGTCTCTCTCCTTTCTTTTACTCTGAATGCCTGCACCTTTCAGCCAGATAAGACTTGAAGAATTATCATTGTGGGATTCTAGAAATCTCCGGAGTCAAGGAAAAAGTTACAATAGAAATATACTTCAAGAGTAAAGGAAATGACCTGACTAATACCTTTGAATGTTGGAAACCATACTAAGTGTGTGGAAATTGTGGAAATTAGTGAATTAATCAAACCAAGAAAAAACAATAAAACTGGAGAAACAACATTTGTGTTGACTGAGGCTCCCTTTCCAAAAAAAATGAAGGATGCACATCTACAAAGAAAAACAAGACTTTTGCAACATATTGCAACTCCAGTTCTATGATCTCAGTATGAGGCCACTATGTGTGCACTGAAGTTTGCACTTAACTGTTCATATGCAATCCGACATGCAGTTTGGGGGGACCAAAGAAACACATCAGTCATCTGAAGTTAAAGCAAGTGGCAACGATTCTGAATTGACAACAGACAGAGAGAAAGAGATCTGTGAAATAAATTTGAGCAACAGCTCCAAAAGGGTGTAAGACACTCCAGCAGGGTGCATCAGGCAGCACATCAATACGGCCATCAATCAGACACTGATGGGGTGATGCAAAAGGCTTTCCGCAAATGACGCAAGAGGTGGAATGGAAGCAAGGAACGCTTTTGTGCCATGAACAGGGCACCTATGATTCTCTCTGTCTGGTCATGCCTGGTGGACATTGACTGTGATTAAAGTCACAGGTTTTCATTCCATTCTGGAGGACGAAGCTGTACCCAAGCCTCACTATTATCGCAGAGGAGCACAACGGGAGAAAAGTACTGCAAATCTGCTGTCAGTGTGTTCCGGATGCCTTATTAGAGTCAGCACGTGACATTTAAAGCATGGCTGATGAATGTCTTTTAAGACGAGACAAGAGAAAGCGATACCGGCTGTCACTGGAAAACACTGATTGCTGTTTTGCCCCATTAGGGTTGCATAGGATTATTCTAAATTGCTCAACACTGATAAACAAATACTGAAACGTGAAGTCAAATCTCTGTTTGGAACCCTTTGCTGAAAAACCTCTAAATGTATTACCATTGTCTCCTTAAGGCTTGTTTATGCAGGCAAGTGTTGTTGCAGACAATCCTATGGAGAGAGTGTCTGGCTTTAATCAACTATATGCTGAGAATCACAAACAAGAATCAAGGAACAGGACTCAGCTCCAGATTAGTTCAGCGGGGATCACAATACTTGATTCACTTTGTAGAGGAAATATTTAATTCCTTAGCAAGGCCGTGTAATGTAGTCTGTGTGTGTTCGAAGTGATTCTTCAGCTCAGAAAGAGAATGCTGAAAGCCCGATCTGTAGATGTATTGGAGGTCCAGATGAGCCAAATGCAGCTTTGACTCAGGGCTCTTTTGAAGCATGCTCTTGGGAGACAACTCTTCAAAAGCTTCTCTGAGAAAAAACTACTCCAATGAGGAGCTACTTGGAACACAAAAGTGGCCATTAATATTGTGTGTTTGTGAATAAGAAGGATAAAAAACAACTCTTAGTCACTTAACGTAGGTAAATCAAATGGGTGAATATTTTCTTCATGATATTTCTTTCTCCTTAGTATGCCCATTGGGTACTCAGTTGAGCATTCCCCTAACAACTACAAACATCCTTAAACTTGTACCAGCCCTGATTACAAATGAACGGCAGCCATATTTGGTAATTCAAATGTGGAACAGGAAATATTTCATAATTGATGCCCTGTGTAGGCTAAAGCTTTCATTGTGGGCACTGAGGCCTGAGTGAGAATGTTAACCCCCCAGGCACAAATATCTTTCCAGTTTTTACATTTTGCTCTTTGATGTAAACACCAGGAATGAGGCAGAAGTGTGTGCTGACTATTGCCCAAGGGCCTCCTTCATTCAGACCACGGATGACATCGGGGTGTGATTTTGAAGTGCAGTGAGGAGCATTCATTCTCTTTCAGGCGCACGCAAGGGTCAGTTTCCGGACAAAACACAGGTTTTCCATTACACTGTGCCTGAGCTGGTGTCGCCTGCAGTTAGATATTAGGCGAGTGGGAGTCCTATCTGTCACAGCCTGTCCTAGGTCTCACAACACTCACACTTGGCCCAATACTATAAACTACGATAGAAGAATTGACCCAAAAATGATTGTGCATGGGGCATGAATAAAATGCCGTTTTCTTTTTTTTTTTTGCAAGAAAACTCTCCTGAAAATGAAACTCTATTCAGTCTTAGGGCTTGATTATGTCAATGGTGTCAATGGGTACGTTGATATAAGGTAAGGCATATGTAGTATTTGTTAAGAGCATGCAGTGTTACGCTGGGGTGCGTTGTTGAAGGCTGATGTTTTGAGCAGGTTCAAAATTACCGGACGTACCCGACGTGTGCTTCATAAGTTATGCAGATGTTACACATATGTTACGTTACTTTAGACATACATGAATACTGAATATGTACGTGAATACAGTACGTGAATTCAGTACGTGAATACGTTAGAGGTACGTTAGATTTAGGCTACGTCGGCTGACGGTGAACCCGACAGCCAATTATTGATAACGAGTGGATAACCTATTCCTACCCTATGTTAAACTTATGCCTGACGGAGGAGTAATTTATTAAATGTGTTTCTACAGTACAGCTAGCGTTCAGCTAGCGTTTTGGGAGCTATTGGGGTTTGAATATAGTATATAGGGTCCCTGTGAGTACCTCATCCTCACTTTTTCACAGCACGTCTTGATGAATACATCAACCCATCATCAACCCAGCATCAGAGAGCATGGAGGATGTTGAGAGGCTGCGACAAGAGTACATTCTAGCCGTTCTCCATCATCAGCATGACGTGAACCAAATGGCACTTTTCCAGCTCCGTTGACCAGACGCTCTGATACGTTGTGATACACTATCAATAGGTTTGACATACGTATAATAATTTGTTACGTATTCGTTATGTTTACGTCAGCTACAATACCACTGTTGGACGTATTTGGACTCTGTCTGACAAACTTTGAGCTACTTTTCATATACGCCGGCATACGTTTCTTTCAATACCGAACTTTGTGACAGGGCCTTCAGGAAAGAACTAGTTTGTACGATGTGACGTACAACCACGTAAGAAGTTAAAATAGTTAATAGCTATTCATAATGGCCCCTCTCATAGGCAGGGTGGAAAGCCGACTGTCGTACGTAGGGGCGAGACATGAAAAATAGAGAAGTTCAAACACAGCTTCCTCTCTCAACTCTGCACAACCGGCCAAGCACTTGTTGAAGTCGGTGTGCTTGTTGGATGTTCGGTTTCGGAAAAGGTCATCCAACCATTTGACAAGAACTTTTAATGGAGCATACTGGCCCCTAATGGCTTATCGGTCTCATAAATCCTGGCTTGTTCAAGGGCTACTTTTCTTTTGTGGAATATATTGTTCCATCATACCCAAAGTCAGGCAACTCATAAATAACTTTTTAATTCCTCAGTATGCAGTATATAGTGTGCTGAATGGTGAACTCATATTATGTTTTAGAATTACATTACAGTTGGAACTAGTAGAGGTGTACAACGACACTTTATCTGTATCTGGTAAACCAACAAAATGATGTCCCTGTATTCGGATAGAAGACAGGAAGAGGGAGAAATGGAGGAAATTAACACATAAAGCTAAAAACGACATGTTCTTAGCTTCATTTTAAAGTATAGGAAGAAGCCCATGGGTAATTATTGTACAGAATGACGTGATAGGGTAGGGGCGACTACAGAATATAGCGACCACTTGAAGTGATTACGAAATGATTTAGTAAATGAAATGACTATGTCGCAAACAGAATGGCCATTTTTATCTTGTGGCCATCCACAATGATATGAATCGATGTGACCAGACACAATCTCTGGCTGATTTTTGGCTGGTGCAGCAAAGCGGGGCCAGACCTACACACGCAAATGTCTCTCCCTGTGAGTGAGTGAATGAATGATGAAGTTACACCATTGGTTGAATGTGTTAAAGCTGAGCTAGTGAACCCAAGTGCAAGACACAGAGAGGCAGGAGACTGGAGTGTGAATAAAAGGAGATTTGTTTATTGCAGGTTAAAAAGGGAATGTATGTAGAATGTATGAGCAGAGAGGAAGCCTGAGGGTGTGGAGAACTGGGCTGGTGACTGCTTGTGGAGCGGAGGGGAAGCCAGGTCTGAGCTGAGAGAGGGGGGAAACTGAGCCTAACTGGTCCCAAAGGGAATCCGTATAATAGTGTAGCTGAGCCAAGTCGGGATCCAGGGCAGGGAAACAAGGCCAACAGGCTAAGGACTGGAGACGGGGCACAGAACAGGACTGGAACAGAGCAGCGGGAATCAGCAGAACTAAGATCTAGGAAGGTGTATGCGCAAGAGGGTCTGTAGGACTGTTGATTGCAGAATAGGAATGTTAGAGTTTCCCATCGGCAGTGGCAATGAATAGTTACAACAATGCACAACAACAGTATTTTGCATTTTATTTAGCTCATAGGGTAATCATAAGTGATTATCTTAAACTTGTTATCCTGTTGATAAGATCTTTTTAAAAGGTTCAGGGGACCTTGTGCATTTTAGTTTCATCGAATTGCACAATTAAAAAATGGTGTTCTGAATGGTGAGTGGAGCAGTATTATTTCAGCCTTTGTTGGTTAAAAAAAATATCAATAGATGAACATGAACGCATTTAAAAGTATTTGCAATTAGAATAGCTTATAATTGTACGATATACGATATATTACACCGTGAATGTCTGAATTATGTTTGATTTGTATTGTTTGTATAGAGTTATGGGTTTTACATAAAGACAGCTTTACAATTCAATTTAAAGGCACGGGGTATGCATGTATAATATTTAAGTATATGTCCCTGTGTTTTGCAGCACAGCAGGATTTATGAAATTGAAACAGGAACATGATTCATTCCAGTAAAACACACTGAAATGCCCTAAAGCATAAGTAATTTCCCCCCTGTATCTTTCTTTTCTCTCAGACAAGTGTTGTCAAGTTTGAGCCAGGCCCTGCAGAGACACACAGAACAGAAGAGGGTGAGAAACAGTGATAGTGACAATCATCATTTGTCCATTCATCCAAAATGTTCAGACCTCTCAACCAGAGAACAACAATCATTCATTATTCCAGTTCCTGATCTCACTGTGCAAGCAGCAGCCATTTACTGTTTATCTTCTTCAAATGTTTTCTGAAGTTGATTCAACCTTTGTGAGGAAACTGCCTTTGTCCAAAGCCTGCTGAGTGACTTTGTACAATGTGTACAGTGTACGCGTGTGTAACATGAAGCCAAGCTGAGAGGCAAACATAGTTAACTGATCCAGCACTCAGTCAGGGATTGACTTCTCTTTTTACATCTCATCAATCCTACCATGCCTCTGTTGCACCACCCTTTTATCCCTTCTCCTCATCCCACTCCAGCATAATGAACCAGAATAGAGAGATAGGTACTCACCCAAATATTCAAACGGCTCATGAGATTTTGCACTGGCAAATTAGTCTGGATCTGTTACAATAGTCGCACAGTGACATTGGTTTGACTTTCTAAAGGTGAGAGAAATAGTTCCACCACTGAATACACTTTTTCAGTGTCAGGACTGCACTTCCATGTCAGCATACACACATACCCACGGGACACCGTTATCCTTGTCACACAGAATTAGATATGCACCACAACACAACTGATTATCATAACACATAGCTCTGATTATTAATGTACGGCATACAGTGAATAATTATATGGCAGATCAGCACTGGCCATGTTTTTGTAACCTGTCTAGTCTTTCTCTACAGAGTTGATAATTAGCCCTCTCTTCAATGTTCTCCGCTCTTTGTCAATGAGACAACGGCAAGGGGAAAAGCAGGGGGAAAATGACACATAATGCATGCAAATAGAAACCAGTTTATTATTAGGGAGATTATGAATTCATTAGAAATTCTGGCTGCCTGTGCTTGTGGGCAGCTTTAGCTAGTTACAGTAGTGACAACTAAAGCTGGGTACAGACCTAAAGACAGGCTGAAACACATATATATATATATATATATATATATATATATATATATATATATATATATATATATACATAATGACTGTTTTTCTACCAACAAACACAGTTTTCTTTACTTTCACCAGCTTGAAAAGACCATATATTGTAAACACAGAGACTCGGTACAAGGGGATAGTTCGGATGTGATTATAGTCACGTCACTAGGCAACCACCAAAACCCAGGGAGAACACTAATTCTTGCATGTTCCCGTACCAAAACAGAAACTAGCATTTATCAAAAATGGTGTGCTTGATTATGTTGCAACCCTCCCAGGAACAACAAGGAGAAAACTAATGCTTAATGTGT
This sequence comes from Cottoperca gobio, assembly GCF_900634415.1. Lineage (NCBI taxonomy): Eukaryota > Metazoa > Chordata > Actinopteri > Perciformes > Bovichtidae > Cottoperca > Cottoperca gobio. Next base: position 8,459,065 of record NC_041361.1, read on the forward strand.
TGAGATAGTGGGATGGATAGACATGGGCAACACAAACTGCGCAGAGACAGCTGGAGGGGAGAGAACTCGATCAGAGCCAAGTGAACTTCGGATGAGCTGTAGCTCTGCTCTAAAACCTGATGAAGGGGATCATAAAATAGTAACCACTCTCACTCACAACACATCAAAGTAGTCCGCTGTTAGCTACACTAGCAGCTTGGAACGGCAATGTTGGCCTGTCTGTCAGTTGACTCACCACCTTGGTCCAGACTAAAATATCTCAAAAACTATTGGATGGTTTGTCACAAGATTGTGTACAGAAGTTTGTGGTCCTCAGAGGATGAATCCTACTGACTTTGGTGATCGTGTGGCTTTGCATCTCCTTCATGATCAAGACAACATTTTATATGTGTCCAATACTTTAGTTTATTACCAAATACCTGCAAAAACTTATGAGATTTCCACAAGCCTCAGCTCTACTTTGTGTTTAGTGCTGATTAGCAAATGTTACTGTAATAATTTGTATAATATATGCATTTGTTCAAAGCAATGCCGTGCCTAAATAAAGCACGGAGCTGCTCGCTTGGCTGCTGACTTAGCCTTGTTTTTTAAAGGTCATTTCTTGTTGTTAATATCAAACATGTTTAAAATAATTGGAATGGAATTGACATGCAGCGACTGGTTCAGAGAACAAATGATTATAATCCTTTAACACTGTGTGATTTTATCGACCGACAGTCAACATCAACTGACCCAGACTGGAACGGCCTCGGTCCAAATTAGTCCGATCAGGCATGACACCTAAATCATACTTCTAATCGGCTCTGCAATCATAATATCTGTCACTGCCTAAGGTGGATGTGAATGGTTTTGCATCACAACAAACAACAAGTCATGTCCATAAAAGCACAAGTAAATGCTGCTGTAGCATATGGACAGATAACACCAGCATCAACGTGAACAGGGGCCGGATACATTAACGGTAATACTTCCCTCTGATAAATGTATATGTTCCTATTGAATCTTGCTGCTGATTAGTATTTAGAAAAGATGCAGCAGACAGACTACAGCAATCACTGCTGACTAACCAACCATATGGGTAGAGTGTTAAAGAGAAATCAGCAGGCATTGCCTCTCTTTGCCTAAGTTAGCTAATCTAAGTCTGCTCCCGGCTACTTTACGTTCCTCTTAACAGTACTTGCCACACTGCGCGTCCCTCTCCATATGCTGCTTCTGATTACTGAAACAACCCATTAAACACACACGCACACACAAACAACACCACTCACGGCGACAAGTGATACAGCTCACAGCTGTTTTTTGCGCAAAGTACATGTCAATAATGGGCAGGACAATGATTTTCTCGGTGATTATCAGCCTTTTTTTTATCCGTTCATTCAAGAGAACACACCACAACCAATCTAATTCAATCAGTTGAAAATACTGCAGTTATGTCTGAAAGAGCTAATGTGTTACGGTGATTCAATATGCAACATGCGCCATAGTTGTCATCATCATCATCATCATCACCTTTGCTGTCACCATAATCATCATCATTATCACCTCTCCATGATACATTACGTCATTATCTATCCACCTTGATACATGCTGTACTGTTAGAGAGTGCAACAGTGCCTCATCTGATTGAGATTTATGACCAGGGAAGCAATGATTATGACTCCATTACGCAGACATCGACCCCAGGTACATGTTGGACTTTTCCACAGGTTCACACTGTCCACTTCAAGTCTCAACAAAACTGTTTATCGACTGCCATTTGGAGGCAGAAACACAGATGGGGGTTTGTGTCTCGATTGTGATCGCAATTGAGAAATGTTATTAAATTAGTGAGCATTTGCACACAAAAATGTAACTGTAAGGAAATGAATGTGGCCAACACCAAAGGGCTACAGCAATGCAGAAGCTGAGGTAATAGCAGCAGATCAGTGGCATATACTGTTTCACCAAAACTGACTTATGCAATGACTTCATGCAGGATGTAAACACTGCTTACGAAGATCAATGCACCATGATGTGTAGGATATATTTAAAACAGCATTAAATATCACATCCTGGGCAACCAAAGGCACGTCACGTTCACTGGAGAAGACTGCTGGTTGGCTCCCGGCTTTCTATCTCAGAAGACCAAACCATTAGTAGGCAGCCCATGACCATCTCACAGTCCGTATCCATTTGGAGTTGCAGTGCCTTTATGTCTTTTATCAGAAACAAATAAATGTTCAATATACTCAAAACAGTGGAACAAAATACTACCTTTCCAATGTAGTCTAGATACATTCATTTTGTCAATAAATAGACATGGGTGTTCATAATATGTATTTCCCCTCATTAAGGTTTTACACTGGGATTAGTTTTGTACTTGTATTATTACTGTAATTTGATCCATAGTCTTAAACAATATCTAAGCAAACACATTATTCTGTATGATTAATCTGATTACACTGCACATGTCTTCAGCATCCGTACATGTCTTTGTAGAGCATGCACAAAGACATGCCAAGATAATCAAGCGTTCTCTGGCTGAAACCAGACAGTTTTATATAAGCATGCCAGCATGTGGCTGTTTAGAATTACATTTCTGATTCATTGTGACCAAAAGGATAAGACTGCTTGCACTTCGTTTCATTGCTTCAGACTTAATTTCCTGAAGAGAAAATACAGCGTTATGCAAGTGAATTTTAGCATATTTTTTTCGAAACAGTGTAATCATTCTCAAACCTCTAGGTGCATTTGTCAAAACAGCTTACAAAAAACACCATAGCTCACCTGCAAAATGTCATAGCTCGCCCACAACATTTAACTCATGCTTCAAAACAAAGTTGTCTCACATAAAAATGTAATGCCCTCAAAATTCAAAGGTTTTTTTGACAGTATGGCAGTAAACATGTTCCTTAATTCCAGATTTAAATCCTGTCATATTTTGTAATGACACTCAATGTTTATTGCACTAGAATGTTATGTTTGTCTACATAACTGAATGTTAATGTACATCTAACTGAATACTATTTATAGAATGAAGGTTTTACATTACACACTGCACTCTCACATTTCTATGGAAATTGCTACTCTTACTTCATTTACATACAGTATACAAAATACATGAATACACAAAATACTGTGACACAAAGTGAAGCTGGAGTGCTACATTAAAGATTCACTAGATGTACTGTTGCTCCTGCTATCAGACTACAGATTTTCATGGCCATCACACCATATATATTTTCCCTTATGATGCAACGGGGGAAATTTTTTTTTGCATGTCGCAACAATCAACTGCAATGTTCAGCAACCATCGCAGCAAGCAGAGATATTTGGTCTTGAGACCAATGATCATACGCATTCCACCTCCATGCAGGAAAGAATTCATCAATTGGATTCAGAAATGGAGAATATGGTGAATCAACATCCTTTGGTGGAAATCCAAACATTCCCTGATGACATTTGCATGGTGGAAGCTAACATTATCACACGCAATTACAAACTTCGGCATCATTCTCAGGGATAAGATCTCTGAGGGGTTGCTGGGTGTTGTATGGGCCAATATTGGAAATATGTGTACTCGCATCATTCTCATAGTTAAATTGCCCCGCTTTGTCCTGGCACATCCACCGTGGCTCGGTGGACATTTCAGATTTAGCACGGATGCGAGCATATTTCACTTCCCTTCAGCTCCATTATTCTCTATAATACAATAAACAAAATACATTGCTATAAGAATATTGCACAGAAAGCAGGAACGCAGGAGGCATACACTAACGTTAACCGCTGCCTCCACAGCTCCACGATTCAGGAGCTATCTGATGCGGGTCTTGACATGAGAGAGATTATGGATGCAAGTGGAGACAAGAGTGAAACCTCTCTCCGGCGCTATCGGCAATCCAAAGTCGAGGACAGGTGAAATGTGAGAAACATCCTTGCAACGGCAAGCAACAAACCCCATTACACTGTACAATACACTAGGGGTAGTGCACACTGCTGCTTTACCTGTACATACTGGTAACGCAGCTCCTTCACTCTGTCACAGTTTCTGTCAAGTGGTACCTTGTAGAGTTGTGTCATGGTCATCCGTTGTCCTTTCAACACTCTATTGCAGAGACAGAGTTGATATTTTGAAAGACGCCATAGTCCTCTAATTGAACTTCTGATCTCCATCATTGGTATTCGCATTATTTGCAACCATCATGTTGCAGATCTCTTGCTCTTTTTGAGGCGTTTAAAACTGCTCTTCCGCCACCAGCACAAGGTAGTCGTCTAGTCCTACACATTGGAATTTTACAAATAGGTAACATTACTGTACATGTGCTGTACTGTGTGCCTCATGTATTACCATGAGTTTAAGACATGAATTGAATTTTATGCTTTGCGTAATTCTACTGTATTGCTAGAATACTGAAACCTCTGCCATTGTGATGCCAGTTTACATGGTCAACACTTGTGGCGTGTATTTCATCGTTGTACTCTTCTGCCTTGTCTTCTATCCTGCTGTCTTCCCCTCACTTCATCACCCATATCCTTACTCTTCCTCGCACAGAAAGTTGACCCTATTTATTATTTACGTGGCCAGGTTCTTCCATGTTCATAAATTGTAGAATTTTTTTTGTTGTCAAGCTCTTTAAAAACCTTTGCTAAAAACCATACTTATGAATAGCACCGGTCACCTAACTTGATACACACACAATGTGTGATTGGTTGATGTAAGATGTGAGTAACTTCCCATTCATTAGTTGAGTTCAAGTTTCACCTGACAGGCAATTATAACATATAGCCAACGTTAAAAAGAAGAAAAAAAACATATAATCTGACAGATTTTGACAGTTGAATGGACTATTGTGCATGTGATGACTTACATACATTTTTCTGAGAGTACAACTTTATTCAACTGAGAAGCAACATAATCAGTTTTGATCAGCAAGCTTTATTCAATTGGTAACTTCCTAATTTGCATAGAACAATTAAAACATTTGCAATTTGTTTCAAAGAATGATAAATTCAAATCTGTTGTGAACAATTTCCCAACGGTTTAAAGGTTTGCACATGTTGTTTTGAAAATATCAATTATCATTTGAGAACTGTAGGGAGCCTGTGAAGGGACATAGAGAGAAGAAAAAAAACTATATATAATCGAGACCACTCATTTGTAAATAGATAGTCATTTGTGGCTTCAATTTAATTAAATCTTTCCCACATTTTGGTTACTTTGTGCCCACGAGATAAGTGTATACACAAAAAGCCAGCTGCAGTCTCTAACTAGAGTGATGCAAAGCCACAATTACGCACAAATCTGCTGGTTACGTTTTGTGGAACCAGCATATTAATGTTGTAAAATAACCACAGACCTCCTGGTGCTTACATGGAGTTTAGAAGACTTGACACACTGAAAACACTTGACACAACGACTTGTGAATCACTTAAACCTTCTCGCTCTGTTTATATCTCCTTCAGGACTGCCTGTTCCTGCCAGTCTTTCACCCGGTGTCTCCATCCTAATTACCGGGTAACCAAGGTAACGGATACTGCGTCATCTTTTTTTTAAACAATACTAGCCAAAATGTCATCTGGAGCTGCAGAGGGGATGATTTAATTAAATTGAGGCCAAAAATGAGCGTCCAGTGCACACATTTATCAAAACGTGGTAACGATTTAATTAAATTGAGGTAACAAATTATGTCTGGTGCGCAAAAATAAGTAAACTGTGTCCTCGATATATTCTATTCTCTCCGTTTTCCCTCCTGGTCTCTGTAGAATTGTGGCAAAGCAATTGATAAAAACAAAACTAATTTCCCAATGCAGTTTCTAGCTGTGCAACAAATAGACACATTTCAAGTGTTGTGATCTTACTTCCAGGCGCTGAGCGGTAGGCAGCCTGTTGCTGCAGCCTCTCTCTACGGTTTCTTGTTTCTGACTTTGTTTACTTTCCACATTGTGATTTTTGTTTACTTGTAGTGAGCTTAAATTGCTCTTGTATAGAGCTTCATTTCCTGCAATGACAACTTATTCAAGGGTGGCTTTGTTCAATGTGAAGCAGTCTGACCACCGTTATCAATTCCCATGAGCGATGCTTCGAGTATCTCAGTGCTGAGCCTGGGTCTCAAGGGGTAATGGAACAGCTGGAAATGCACAGCCTGCTGGGTTCTTTCTGCTCTGTGGTACAAGCTCCATTGAAACAATGTTGACTGCTCCACAAAGCCGTGACTAGCTTTTCGCTGCTGGCTTTGGTCTATGGGCCACTAATAGAGATGAGACTTTTAGATTCTGGCTGACATCTAGGAGGTCATATTAACATATTGACATAATACTGTATGTGTATAAAGAAAACCCCTTTTTTTAGGGTAGTCCATACTTCTGCAGTTAGCTGTTCATGTTCTCTCTGGCCTGGCCAGTTGGTCAGGGAATAGGAGATATAATCTGCCTAGCAGCACAGTCAGCAAAGACGACTAACAACCTCGGGCAGTTTTTAAAAGGTTCTGCGTCAGCTTGTGAGTCAAAATGTGTTACATTTTACAACTTTGACTTCCACTGTATAAATGTAGATGATTAGAGCCTCCATCTCTTGTGACACTCAACAGCTCTGCCACCATTTACCCATAGTGTCATTGACACCTTTGTGTTATTCCTCATTGTCCCACTAAGTGAAGGGACACTTGTCCCAAAACCAATAAAAACTGGTTATTCTGGGTCTATAGGGCCTTCTCGTCATTCAGACACAGACTTAGTTGGCAGGTTAATCACCTCTTTTGGTGTTCACAACAATTTACCTTTTAAGAAAAAACATCTGAATCAGTTGTGATAGTAATTGCCCCAGAATGACTGCCACTTACATTCTTCTTCAAAGAGTAATTATGACAGGAGCAAAGGAGGAAGTCGTTTGACTGATTGAGGTTAATGGAAAGGTCAGTAAAACTTTGTCACTGGAGACAGTTTACATAAAGAACAGTTGTTGGACAGTAAGCATTGTTGTTAGTTTTAAAACGACCCAAACCTTAATCAGAAGGTTGATACATCATTAAACAGGTTTCCTTTTTTTTTTGCTGACCAAATCAGAAAACGTTTGCATCTAAAGGGCAGTTACAAACAAGATGATAACGCACTTTTAAGAGACAAGTGAAGTCTATTGCTTGTATTAGAACTATAAAATACTTATCACCAGATATTTATCAGTGACCATACTACAGTAAGTGGAATGTGTGTGTGTCAAATCTGTTGGACATGTCTGGGTATATTTCCCAGGTGAGCTATATTCTGGGATCATGCAGCTGGTTTACACTTATGCTGTCACACAGTGTTTAACACTGGACACTGTAAGACTTACAACATTCGCTGCATTAGTCATACCTGTGAACCTGGGTGCTAAGTACTGACAGGGACAACATGAGGTTTGTTCCCTTTCCACTATTCATGGTTGAAGGAGGCTCTGACCCTGGCTGACTTATTTGTATGCACAGCGGCAGGTAATCAGATCTGTGTATCTGGCAAGTTGTCAGCCTGATCTTATTGCAGCAGGTCAGTGCAGTCATTGGGCTTCAGACCCAGAGAAAAAAAGAGTCCTGTTAGAGGTAGGAATACATACAATTGTTGGTGTATGTTAGTTATGGCCCACTAATGAGTTACCCTGCTGCCCCAGAAGTCTCTGTGGACTGGATAAAGAGTGCAGCATGTTGATGGATTGGTTGAGCAGGCTCATCCTGATCGACTGAGTAAATGTTTGCAAATGTAACTGCAGTGTGGCAACTTGTTCAGTATTTAAACAAATTCAACTTTTTAACTAAGAGAATAGATTAGATGCCTCCTCCTGTGATCATAAAATATTAAGGTATCTGTAGAGTTATAATGCTAAAAGTATGAGTATCGTTTTAACACGATCAAAACCCAATTAAGTTCCAAATCACAAAATCATTATGCTAGTGGTGGATTACCAATCATTTTCCAATTGACAGGCAGAGTAAAAGCTTTAAATCTTTTATATGATATGTTGACGTATAAGCAATAAAACACCTTGTTTTTATTTTAAACACAAATTATGTTACGATATGATTAAAATGTACCTTTCATAGCCTTGCTTCACGGTCGGCCATACTTGCTGAATAGGGTGTGTGGCTCTACTGCAGTCCACTTTAGATGATGTGGAACACTGTTATTGGCTTATAGACATCCAATTGAATACAATGTGTGGAGTCAGATGACAGTAATGATAGATCTACACATTCTAGAAAAGTTAAGTCAGAGATGGTTAAGAAAGGACATGCCGAACTGAGAGTCAATTTCCTGTATCTCTGTCACGTAGGGTTTCACCACTGCCCCGCCTCTTTAGGAGACTAGCAGCAGGTCTGAATCTATTCACTTCAATGGGAGAAATGAACGTGAGCACAGATTGTGACTGATTTGCCCCATGGTCACCAAAGTAAATATTGGACCCATTTTTACCAAGCCATATATCTTCCTGCACATTCTGATGCTGAAATGGTATTTTTCAGACACACAAATCAGGAGAAAATCAACATTGTTCGAGACCAATCTGTCTGATTTGCAGCAACACACTCTCGTGAGTTCTGGCAACACAGAGCGTTAACATTAATCAATCTGCTCTCAGAATTTTAAACGAACATCAACCCATGTTCGTGAACGCCCTATCTAGTTACGTTTCGTAATGCTACACATGTTTGTTAGCTGTGTTAATATTTAATGTTGGTTGAATAAAATGGACAACGCCCACTTAGGGGACAGGAAGTGTATACCATTTCATACCATTGGCGCAGATTGTAAAGCGCTATCTTTACTTATAAAGCATCTTTGGTTATGTCCATTGGAATGGAAAGGGATCTGAACGGGTTAAGTAATTATAATAATAATACTGTGCGTACTTTTCATTTACTACAAAGAATGGCTTGACTCTTCAGTTTAATCATTCACTGCACTGATTGGTTCAACAGTGTAATTGATAATTCTTTATTTATTAATGTCTTGGCAAATATATTAGAGTGCGAGTAATTAGTCATAGGTATTATTGTGGCCAAATGTGCAGTTTACATTCTGCATTCAAATCTTTGAGATGATTAAGTCACAGAACTAATGTTTCAGCCATCATCTATCATCTTTTACTTTAATAATTTAGTATGGTCAAATTAGAATGCATGTATTGGCCGTGAATTAAACATGAGCAGTAATTTGTGCAGGAAATGGATCCTGATTTGCCAAGGTATGTAGTGACATCCAAATGTGCGACTAAATGACTCACCAAAGCAGATTTGAGAAGTAGCTGCAAAAACACATGAAATATGCATGGTAGAAAGGGATATTATTAGATCACAGATGTTCTATTCAGTCTACACAAAGGTAACCCACAGTAACCACCAGAGAACCAGCACTCACACAAACCTTGCTCAGTCAATGTTAGTTAGCAAACTGCTGGTGGAGAAGCTGCAGAAATATGAACACTGATGGGATGCAAAAATGCAAAAAATATTTATGCTTTCCTAAACTTGTATGTTTGATCTAACAACAACCTGACAGATCTATTCAGTAATAAATAAATAAAGCTCTGTTTTGAGGAGGCAATATCAGCTGTTGGAAGGTAATTTGCAGTAGCCTTTTGGTAGTGATGAGAGAGAGCAAGGTTTTTTCACAAAGTGAAAATCTCCCCTCGTTTTGAACTATCATGCTAATTGTATATGCTTTTGTCCAAAATTAAGTGAAGCAGGTAGTTTCACCTACAGAATATGATGCAGTCTTCCTGAAAATCTGAAGTCTAAATACCCTTTTAACTCCTCTCCTTACAAACCAAACACTGGATGTCTGTATATTACTTCACACTATTTCAAATATCACCTGAAACAGCGGAATTGTTGAATGAATTAAAATCTCTTGACTTTAACCAGGTTCATTAAGCAATCCTAATAAAATGCATCCCGCTTGGCTTTCCTTGCTCTTTAGAAGTGAAGGAAATAATTCATGAGCCCAGATTATCGATTGTGTTGTGAGTTATTTCCTTAAGTAAATGAGCAGTCTTTATCTCAGCCAGAGGATACAGCTGAATTATGTCAAATGCTATAGAATTGTTTATTTTTATTCGCTGGAAAATACAGCATTATACAAGTGAATTTGTTCTTCAATTTCTTTACTAAATGGTTTCTGGCTTTGCAACATATGGACTCTGCCTTTGACATTTCAATTGGTGTGATCCATAGTGATGGAATGTGTTATGTCATCTGAATTGATGGGTAAATGGCGGGTAATAGAGCTAAAACCAAATGCATTCACTCCAATGGAATAAAAACACTAGCAGAAGCTGTAAATGACGACAAACTCAAAGTAAACCTATCGCCAAATGTAGGAAAAATGCTGTTACGCTAAGTAGTGAATGGTGACCCTGCTCTGTGCCACCTATCATCAACACTCTCTGAAATGCTTGAGTAAGGCAACCAGTCTGCTCTCAAACAGATCAGGAGCAGACAGGAAACACATTCACATAATTGTGTATGATGATATAATAAGAGCTAAAACCAGTCTGAAATCCACTTGGTCAGGAAACATCCAATGATGGAAGTGAAAAATAAAGTTTATAGTACAGTGTGTCTGTGTCTGTGTGTGTGCGTGTGTGTGTGTGTGTGTGTGTGTGTGTGTGTGTGTGTGTGTGTGTGTGTGTGTGTGTGTGTGTGTGGGCGTGTGTAAGCCCCTGTGTGTGGTTACACTGTAAGATAAAGGGGTTTAGTAGAGTGGGATAGACCTTCATCCCAGCTGTCAGAAGAAGAAAGCAGCAGAGGCTCCTGCGGTGGTCAGCTAAGGTCATGTTGGACAGGAATGTTCTCGGCTGTAAAACCCCTCAATGGAGATCTCAAACAAGCTACCTTTTTCTATATCCTCTACCGTTTCTGCACTCCTCTGAGATATATGCTGTAGTATGAGATGACATGTTCAGAGTATAGTGTGGGATTCAGGGCAGCAGTGTAGTAGTCTCATTTTAAGTCTGACTAGGCCAAGTTAAAGTTCTTAACATAATGTACTGAACACTGCCAGTAGGTTGATGGTTATCCTCATGCAGTAAAATGAATTACCTCTCCCTGTCAGGGTAAGTTTTGTTCAGTATGAGTAAATGTTAGGATGGTAATATTTCAAGGCAACAGCCATAAATAAAAGTCCAGAGGCATATCCAACTTTAGAATTCATCATCCATATCATCAATTTAAAATCATTAGTTCAGATAGCCAACTGACATTGAATAGTTGTATTATTACTAGAGATTATTAGAGATTACATAATGTCAATTTCAGTCATCTTAACTCTTGTGGAAGTGGTTATTATGAGATTGTGGAATATGTACAGCATTGATGTATGGTTTCTTGGCTGGGACCCAATCACTCTACACAAGGAAACACCAAATACAGCTCAGCAGGTAGGACATTCTGAGCATACAGGTGAAGGCTGGGGTGGATGTGGAGCTATTAACATGCTATATTAACAGCAGGAGTGGCAAGGGACTGCATAGCTTAGGTGTGGCAGTAGACCTCCTTAGAAAAAACAGCGGGGGGTTTTCAGCAGATGCCCAAAAACGATATGCATAAATTCAAGTGACAAATCCCTCCAGCATAGTAAGGCGTAGGAATTATGACTCCAGCCTAAAGTGGTGTTACGCTTATACGTGTGTTTTTGGAGAGAAGCTGTTTGACACATGTTGCAGTGAGAGTGTAGCGGTTCACTCAAGTTGACTTCCTTGACTAGCTCACATGCTTTGCTTAATTTGTTGATTTATCTGCAATACCTGGCTTTTACACTATGTCTCATGTATGTGTGTAATAGAATATATTTTAAAATGAGGGCGGTGGGCGGGGATGGGGATGGGGAGCCGAGTTACCGATCTGATATGTTCAACTGCAATGGTACAATGAGTACAATGAGCGTGCATATATTTTGCAGATGTCACTGTTTCATGACTTGACAGACTGAGAAGTAAAAATGAGGGTATCGTGGCTGGGATCCAACATCGCAGCAGTTTGAAAGAAATATCTGTAGCTTAAAGCATTATGTCTCCGGCAGCCATGACAAATGAATAACTCTAATCATATGTCTCCCAACTCTGAGACTCATGAATCATTCCACAAGAACAGATTAATAGCTCATAAATCTTATAAGGAATATTATATCTCTGCAATTAGGGCTGTCGAGCTGTAGCACAAGCCTCATGGTATATTCAAAATGTTTGGTGAATATTAAAGTGAAAAGACCAGTAAGGAATACAGATCTGATTGCAGGCAGGAATTCTCACTCCAGAAACACATCACAACAGTCGAGAGGGGCTTTAGTAATGACAGCACATGATGTGAATCATGTGCTAGTTCTGCCACATGTTATCAAAATGTTGAGAATCACCATTAGTCAATTTATAGATGATGGTTTCAGTTTAAGGATGTGGTCGTTACACCCCATTCTGCTTCCCAGACGCTCAATCTAACATTAGATGAATGACAAAGATGGATGGAAAAGCTCCTCAGGCCTCAGCATCTGGGCAGAGTTACTGTGTCAAACATTTAATAACACACAGAGAAACACACACAACATTCAACTCTTCCTGACTATCCAACACTTCAACAACCTTTTTGATTATTGCAGCATGTGTTCTCAGTGCTATAGCAGCAGATATTCCTCGGGTGCTGGAGGGAAGTGGTGTATTCAGCAGCATGTAATTAAAATCTGGTTTGACAGCATGAACCACAGACAAGCAAACTACTCTATGCCAAATCTCATATAATAATCGACTCTTTCAGGTGATGTCCTTGAGTCCTTCTATATTCATTTCCTTGCTAATGATTCATGGAACAATTCAATAAGTCCTAAATCCTTCCTGTGTGTCGTAAAGTAAACTTCACAAAGTGTGTCCTGAAGCTGAATCGCTTGAAATGAATTACTCTGTGTCAAGTGAGCTTTTGTCTTGCCATCAACAACCAGGTCTATTTAAATTGTCAATGTCACTTGCTCGCTCTCTGCTGTTGCTTCCCTCGGCGCCACAGACGACTGTGCGCTTTTGCTTTGTTGTCAAAGTTCCCCAAGAGGACTGTCGGATTGAACGCTCTCTGGTTTTGTTTTGGCTGTAAAATTGTGTTCACAGACATGTGATTAAAACACATGTCTACTTCAAAACGACAATCTGCATTTCATTTATTCTAAATGACAATAGTTCATATTTGGTCCGTGAGTTGTTTGACTCAAACCTGTTTTTTTGTTTTATAATGACATCAAAATGCACATACTGAGTGAAGGAAGTATTTCTGCCTGGTATTGTAATAGCACTTACATTTACCATGGAAATGTAATGTGTCTGCTCCTAATTCCTTATTTTAACCGTGATATTACTGATTAAGGGATTAGTCGAACAGTATTAACACACATTTCTGACATTAGGAGACATCAGTGAATGTGTTCATCTAAACAATGACCAAATGTTCTGCTTAGGAAATTAATCTGATTTAATGCTGATGATTTCTGTTCTTATCAAAGTGTCAAATCCCAAGAGGTTTTATGCACAAGAATAACTTAATAAGGTTTGAGTTTATGGTTTGTTTTAAAAACAAGTACTTAGTTAAGGTTAGGGAAACATTGTGGTTTAAGTCGAAATTTCTACTTAAGTTAAGTTAGGAGACCTTAGTCATCATGGTTAAAAGAAACCAAGTTGACTTGTGGTCCTTGACCAACCATCCTCTTTTGGATCAACTTTGTCCGTATATTCAGTAATAACGCCACATGCCTTCCTCATTAAGACTTAGTTGCTTAAACTTAAATAGATTTATTCTGTTGCAGTCTCGGCATACCTGCAGCACCGGCAGATACCCCGGCTGATGGTAGGGCTCGGCAGGCTGATTGTCCCAAGGCCACACAACACAAAACTAAATATTGTTGTACATACATTTATATTTATTTTTCAGGGGCAGCATTAGTCATCTGCTTCTTAGTTCTCAACCTGAATAATTCATTGCCATGTGTTTTTGAGTGAATGTGGTCATGCCTACACATGTGTAGCATCGTGCACTTGCAAGCCCAAATGGAAATCTATTATAATAGGATGGCTTTTTTTTTGATCAGACGTCTTTTGTTATGTGTTCTCATTGCACTGTAAGTGTGTAGGTACAAGAGAGGTGAAATTGAATTTGCCCATCACTCTTCAATTTATTGTGTTAGGCCAAAGCCTGTGCCCACACTGAAGGACAAACGAATGAAATGCATTTCACGTGTGTTTTTACAGCACACGTGTTGCAGTTTCACCATATGTGAAGTAGACACTGTCACATAATGAAGCTGCATTGCAGGGTGTGACTATTGTGTTACTGTGAATACTGAACCCTTTATCTTCCACCCCCATGCACACTCACACTTACTCTTAAAAACATTTGTGTCCTCCTTGGCGTGTAATGTGACTCCTCTCATGACTCTTTCTGCAGCATATCAAACCACAGATTGAAAAAAACATTTGATTTACAGCCTGTTTTTCATCTAATCATTTAAAGCATTAGAAATTGAGAAAATGCAATTAAAGGGCCTACGAAATGATAAACATGAATTTCTACTGATGATAGTAAATGCTATTTGTGGTGGAAAATGATGTGTTATTTATGTACACAATGATCGCAGTATTTATTAAATCATGATTTAATATGTCGACCACCGATGTTTACATTGCCGCTACCGGAAACACCCGACGCCGTGTTCTGACGTCACAAGTAGAATACAGTCCACCAGTATACACAGACAGCACGACAGAAGCGGCAGACGTGGCGATGTCGGACTCTGGCTCGGATATTTCGACAGAATCGAGTGACAATGAGTCGTCACTTGTTGCACCTTCAAGAAGAGGAGTTCATTGAAGAGGATGCCGGTGTCGTGGATTTAGATCATGCGGGCGAGTTTAACGTGGTGAAAACAGAGCAGCTCCAGACACAGTATTCAAGATTTAGACACAGACGGGAGCAAACATGCGGATGATGGTGACGGTGAATCTGGATTTGGCGGAGATCCTGTGCGACAACAGAACACAGGCAGGTATATACATTTGACTATAGTTCATATAACTTTTCAATAAAAACATTATCCTCGATCGCAAAATAGATGGCAAGCTATCCTATATCGAGTCGATAGCTTGGTTTCCTTGAATTGTTATGAACCCGACTAGTTGTCCGCAAATTGCTCGATCCCTAAATATTCAATTATTTCTCTACTTGGACACATCGACGTCTGTAAAGCTTGATAACTTGATTCTTTCTCGAAGTTTTTGCGGTTGAGGTTCTATCGTTGTGTCTGATGTCAAACGTCATTTATTACGAGGCTGTATATAAAGCATTAGCTATTAGCTAACAAACAGACCGGAGGACAGCGCTGGTTTATAAAGTATAGTCTGTATACTATATATATATATATATTACCATTGACATGTATTAGCTTGTATGTTACAGAATGTATCGCTATGTGGCGTACCGCCGGTGAGATTCTGCCGGGGAATACATGGTAAGAACCACATAATGCTATCATGTGCCATTCAAAAGATCTGTGCTACGTTTCCATCTGACAACTACACGTCGTTCAAGTATCCAGCACTTTATTAGAGTCAATAACAAAACACAATGTCAGTTCAGTGAATGAATCTGCTTCTATACAGCACAACAGCATCCCTCTTGTTTGGTTCTTCCACCGACTGCTGAGTGGACTTCAAAAGGTTCCTCATCAACATTGTCTTGGCACAAAGCATTGAGTCTCAGTCAAGAGTTCAGTAACATACTCTGCAAAAAATATGTTTTATAATCAAGCATTATATATAATATGTATGCATGTATGTATGTATGTATGTATGTATGTATGTATGTATGTATGTATGTATGTATGTATGTATGTATGTATGTATGTATGTATGTATGTATGTATGTATGTATGTATGTATCTATGTGTGTGTGTATATATATATATATATACAGGACTGTCTCAGAAAATTAGAATATTGTGATAAAGTTCTTTATTTTCTGTAATGCAATTAAAAAAACAAAAATGTCATACATTCTGGATTCATTACAAATCAACTGAAATATTGCAAGCCTTTTATTATTTTAATATTGCTGATTATGGCATACAGCTTAAGAAAACTCAAATATCCTATGTCTAAATATTAGAATATCATGAAAAAGTATACTAGTAGGGTGTTCAAGGAATCACTTGAATCGTCTAATTAACTCGAAACACCTGCAAGGGTTTCCTGAGCCTTGAAAAACACTCAGCTTGGTTCAGTAAACTAAATCACAAGTATGGGGAAGACTGCTGATCTGACTGCTGTCCAGAGGACCATCATTGACACCCTCCATCAGGAGGGTAAGACACAAAAAGAAATGTCTCAAAGAGCAAGCTGTTCACAGAGTGCAGTTTCAAAGCACATCCACAAAAAGTCTGTTGGAAGAGGGGAAATGTGGCAGGAAACGCTGCACAACCAAGAGAGATGACCGCAGCCTTAACAGCATTGTGAAGAAGAGTCGCTTCCAGAATTTGGGGGAGCTTCAAAGACAGTGGACTGAAGCTGGAGTCCAGGTATCAAAAGCCACTGTTCACAGACGTGTCCGGGAAATGGGCTACAATAGCCGTATTCCCATGGTCAAGCCACTTCTGAACTCAAGACAACGGAAGAAGCGTCTGACTTGGGCTATGGAAAAGAGGCACTGGACAGTTGCAGAGTGGTCCAAAGTCCTCTTTTCAGACGAAAGCAAGTTTTGTATTTCATTTGGAAGTCAAGGCGCCAGAGTCTGGAGAAAGGCTGGAGAGGAGCAAAATCCAAGTTGCTTGAAATCCAGTGTGAAGTTCCCACAGTCAGCGATGGTTTGGGGAGCCATGTCAGCTGCTAGTGTTGGTCCACTGTGTTTCATCAAGCCCAGAGTAAATGCAGCTGTGTACCAAGAGATTTTAGAGCACTACATGCTTCCGTCTGCTGAAAAGCTCTATGGAGATGAGGAATTCATTTTCCAGCATGATCTGGCACCTGCCCACAGTGCCAAAACCACCAGTAACTGGTGTACTGACCATGGCATTACTGTCCTCGATTGGCCTGCCAATTCCCCTGACCTGAACCCCATAGAGAATATGTGGGGTATTGTGAAGAAGAAGCTGAAAGACACCAGACCCAACAATGCTAATGAGCTAAAGGCCGCTATTGAAGCATCCTGGGCATCCATAACACCTCAGCAATGCCACAGGCTGATTGCCTCCATGCCACGCCGCATTGATGCAGTAATCCGTGCAAAAGGATTCCCAACCAAGTACTGAGTGCATTAATGGACATTTTCAAATGTTTGATTTTGTTTTGCTGTTATAAATCTTTTTTTTTTACTTGGTCTGAGGAACTATTCTAATTTTTTGAGATAGGATTTTTGAGTTTTCTTAAGCTGTAAGCCATAATCAGCAATATTAAAATAATAAAAGGCTTGCAATATTTCAGTTGATTTGTAATGAATCCAGAATGCATGACATTTTTGTTTTTTTAATTGCATTACAGAAAATAAAGAACTTTATCACAATATTCTAATTTTCTGAGACAGTCCTGTATATTATGATGCTGACCTTTGGAACAACCAACTTGGATTGGAACTTGCAGTCCAGCTAACCTGACACGTGGTCGCGCCTGCATGGACCTTTGGTGTCCGTGGAGGGGGATCCGTCTGCACAGCAATTTCTTTCTGACATGTCTGAAATGTACAAAACACAACTTTACTAATAAATCTTTCAAACCAGCTTGAAATTGTATTACATGCTTATACATGTCTGCGTAAAGAAAATATCTAATAACATTCATAATAAAAGATGTGGTTGAATTGATTGAGAGAGCAATGATATCAAATTAAACAAACATATGAATTATGTAAATGCATGTGGTGATTGTATTTTTAACACGTCATGTGCAGGTCTACTGGTACTACAACTGTAATGTACAGATGATGTACAGTCTATATACTTACTGGTGTACACACAGCTTCCTCCCCAGTGTGGATGTCCAATAGATGGTCGCTGATCATACAGGTATCCTCAGTTCTGTCAGTGGCTTCATTCACCAATGTTTCAATACCTATGTAATAATATGGTGATAGTTAAAAGTTAAATAGACTCACGCTTTTACTCAAACTACAGAATAAAATGGGGAAGCCTGTTATAAACATTGAATCTATACTTAATTAAGCTGATGAAGTGTAATTAGCTAAAGCAAACAATAACACACAGATATTGGCTAGGGCCTGGTGTAAACTTGTTACATACAGTAGGCTTAGACCGATTATGGCTTTATGCTTGAAACAATAAATACAGTAAACAAGTAGCATGCCTTACCTTTGCTCTCTCCCTTTTGGCGAATGCATTTCGTCGTCTCTTTGGTGGAGGACTGTCGTGTTTGAATCGGCGTGCTGGCTTGTGCTGGCTGGGGTCTCAGCAGTATTGTAGTCAACAGCATCTGCGTTCAGTTTTAAATTCTTTTTTAATCTAATTTCCTTGGCGAGCATAGTTTGTTCGAAACACGATCTCTCAAAGTGCTGCACACAAATCATCGGTTTCATCAACGCACTTGTCTTGTCCATAAACGCAACATTGTATCATCTTTTGGCCACAGAAAGCTAGATTTGGAGACGGCCCCACATCCCCATACAACACATCGCTTCACAATTATCCTTGACGATCGATTGTTGTCCATTCTTTCTCGTGATAATTGACAGCAGTCTTTGCTGGACGCTTCAACGCAGACGAACACTGGCGGCGGCTGTAACGCAGACGAACACTGGCGGCAATCAATATTAAAAATATATATATGGCACATTTCACAATAGATATGCAACCTCTATCATATACCAAGCCCAATAACACTGACGAAATATAATTTCATAGGCCCTTTAATTTTCTGTCAACAGCTGACAAAGATTGCTGTATACTCTCTGTACCCAAATGCTCCATGTTGCCTCTGATAATCACCCAGCACTGGGGATGAAGATGGAGTGAGACACTGTCATTCATGCCAAGAGCACTGGCTGCTTAACAGAGCCCCGACTGGCCTTTAAGGGCCATACTATTCTTGTGAATATTCATAGGATTTTGGAATATGTTCCAGCATTTAGATCAGAAAGGAGGGAATAACTGTCACTATATCAGTCTTTGTAATCTATCTGGTGGGCTCCCTCCTCAGGATCCAAGAGTAGTTGTTTTACATACTTAGAAAGTCTGCTAATTAAAAAAAATTCATTGGAGTATAAACAACTTACAGTATGGTTGTCCATCAAGCAGTCTCCAAGGACTATGATTTAGACCATGGGGAAATTAAATCATGATCCACATCGCATCAACTGCAGGCATGTCCTTCTGAATATGTCAGTGTTTTATTGTTTTATTTAACAGTCATCATATAATATTGAAATAAACAAGGTTTGAATGCAGAATCTTGAGATCTTGAGAGAAATTAAGCCTGTTGCAGTATATGCACATGCATGACTAACACAAACACAGAGAGAGCGAGAGAGAGAGAGAGAGAGAGAGAGAGAGAGAGAGAGAGAGAGAGAGAGAGAGATTTTTGATTTTTCAAAAACACTTTATTTACATATTCTTAAAACAATAAACAGTTTACTAATAAAGTGTAATGAAAAATCATATTATCATATCAAAAATATATTTATAAATAACAATTCTATAAATATATAAAAATGATCCAATAAAACACTGTGCAAAGTGTAAATATTCATTATTCACAGTGCAGATAATATTTCTAAAACACCAACGTTCTTTAAAAGTGTCGAGATCCCCGGTATGTTTGTATCTTGCCCTGATGTTACAGAGCCACACTGTCTTGGCCTCATGCCCCAACTCTGTTTCCTGCTAATGTATATGGCCATTTTAGCATCTCCCGAGAGGAAATTTAGGAGCTGCCACTTTTCTTTGTTGTCTTTTTTGTAGGCAACTCCCATGATAAAAACACTCTCGGTAAAAACTACGTTAAAAAGACTAAAAAACAATGTTAAAAGAGAGAAAAACTCTGTGAGTCTCTTACACTCAGTAAAAACATGGAATAGAGTCTCACGTAAATTGCAGAATAGACACTTGTTAAAAACAGCAGGATTAATGACAGAGATAAAAACGTTACAAGCGACGGCACCATGTAAAATCTTCCACTGGAGGTCGGCTGTCTGCTCTTTGAAAAAAACCCACTGTGGGGCTGGTCCACTTCCTCGACCCAGTCTGTTACTCCACACAGTGGAGGGTCTGCTGCACAGGCCTTTCTTGTCGATGCTTTTCACACAGTTCGTATATAGAGTCTTTTTGTCAGCTCTGTGCAGCGTCAGTCCTGCTGGGTTAGTGACCTTGATTAGGGGACCGGTCATTTCTCCCAGCCCTGGGCTCAGGTTGATCTCCGGAAAAGGGTCTGCTGGGTCTGGAGAAACCTTCCTGTCACTGTAGTCTTTTATTTGGCTCCTCTCCTTCCCAGAGAGCCTCTGGCTCCACAGCTCCAGAATCCTCTTGGCCACTCGAGCGGAGGTCAGACCCAGCAGAAAGCCCAGGGCTCGGGCATCGCTCAGTGTCGGCCCCACTGCATCCACCAGTTGCTGCAAGCACAGGGTTTTGGACCTGCAGAGCGCCACCATCGGGCCGGGTGTGCTGCTGCTGCTGACGTCCAGCCTGGCTCTGTAAATCAAAGGCTCCTTCAACAACCAGTGCAGAGAGTCCGACTTTGGACACCTTTTATGATTAAAAAGGGCCCAAGACTTAAAAATACCCTGATAAAATGGAGGCAGCCCATTTAACTTTAAAAATTAGAATCAGTTAAAAACAGAGCAACATCCAGCCCCAGGTTATTTATATGTCTGAGAATGCAGCTGGTCACAGCAAATCAGCCGAGCCGGTAAGATATTTTTGTAAAAACAGAAGTCTAAAAGTGGCTGTTCGGCTGGCCAGGTGGACAAGGCCCTGTCCCCCCTCCTCTCTGGATAAAAACAGCACCCCCTGTGGCACCCAGTGTAGACCATCCCAAAAAAAGTCCACGATTTCTTTCTGTAGTTTTGCTAAAATACCTGAGGGAGGGTCTACACAGGTTAGACGGTGCCACAATTGAGATGCTACAAGGTTGTTTAAAACCAAAACCCTACCTTTAAAAGATATCTGAGGGAGCAGCCACTTCCACTTGGAAAGCTTTCACTGAATCTTTTCTGTGACGTTCTCCCAGTTCTTCTGGACAATAATTTATTTTCCTAAAAACACACCAAGATATTTCAGGCCGTCAGTTCTCCAGGTGAGGCTCTGGGGAAGAACTGGGAGACCGCCACTCCCCGACAGCGAGGGCCTCACTTTTCTTCCAATTTACCTCCGCTGCCGATGTTACACTAAAACTATCTACTATATCTGTTAATAAATTGTAATAAAAACAATAATATCGTCTGCGTATGCGGATAAAACAAACCTTGTAGGTTGTAGCATATTTTTCAGAGGAGAGGTTCCAGGGAGAGCGCATAGAGCATCCCCGACAGAGCACAGCCCTGCCGGACCCCTCTATACACTCTAAAAGGAGCACACAGACTACCATTGAACTTCAGCACACTCTCAACTTCACTATACAACACCTTGATCTTGCCTATGAAACCAGAGCTGAACCCAAACTTCTCCATTACTTTCCAGAGGAAGTTGTGCTCAACGCGGTCAAAGGCCTTTTCCTGGTCTAGAGAAATCAGACCAGTATCAAAGCCCAATGAGCTGGAGACCTCCAAAACATCTCGAATTAGGTAGACATTATCTACCATGGACCTGCCGGGCACACAGTAGGTCTGGTCCCGGTGGATGACCTGCTCCATAGCCCCCCCCCCCCCCCAGCCTGGTGGCCAGAGCCTTGAACAAAAGCTTGTAATCCACACACAGCAAAGACACAGGGCGCTAGTTTCCGATGTCCTGCAGGTTTCCTTTCTTGGGCAGGAGCGTTATCACGGCCCTGCGGCAGGACATCGGCATGGAACCAGAGGCCAGACTCTCGTTAAAAACATCTAAAAGATCTGTTGCTAAAATGTCCCAATATGCTTTAAAAAACTCAACAGTGAGGCCGTCGATACCGGGAGCCCACCGTCCTTGTATTTTCTGCAAAGCAGCCTGTAGCTCCCGTGTAGTCAACGACCCCTCCAGCTGTGAGTTGGTTTCCTCGGATACCTGAGGTAGTCCCCCTAAAAACCTCTCTAAAAGCGTTTCCCCCCCTCATACTCACTCGAGTATAGGGAGGAATAAAAACTGATCTTGCTTGTTTCCGTTATTTCTTGCCCTGTGACTGAGAGCAGTGAGTGGATTACCCTCTTCTGTCCGTTCTTCTTCTCCAGGTCGAAGAAAAAGCTGGATGGAGCATCCATTTCGGTGGCGTTTTGGAACCGGGTCCGGACCAGTGCGCCCTGTACTTTGGCTAATGCCATTTTTTTTACTTTACTTTTTACGGATTTCAATATATCCTCAATCTCCTGTGGACTCACTGATTTGTTCTAGTTCCACTATATCACCCTCCAGGTCTTTCATAGATCTGGTGATGTCATGTGTGACATTGAGGGTGTGCTGCTGACAAAGCATTTTAATTTCAGTCTTACCATTGTCCCACCACTGCCTAAGACTGTTAAAAAAATGAAAATCACCCTTCCTCTGCCTAAAAACACTCCAGAAATAAATAAAAGCTTCTCTAAATGTTTTATCAAATGTTAAAACTGAATTAAAGTGCCAGTATGCGCTTCTTGGCAACACATTTCTAATAAAAACATTACATAAAAGCAAAGAGTGATCTGTAAAACCAGCAGGTATAATATTGCACATTTTAACAATGTTAAAATGATGTTTAAAACAATAAATACGATCTAACTTGGCAGAGGAAATCTTATTTTCTCTGCAGTGGGACCATGTGTATTGTTTAGCATCTGTGTTCATCCTCCACCATACATCCACCAGACCATGAGAGCGGACCAGCTGCCTCAGAACATGCTGGGACGCTGGATGCGGCTCTGCGTGGTTCTGATCTCAAAAAGCATTTTCTGTACAATTAAAATTCCCCCCAAGAATAAAAAATCCTCCGAGGCACAGCTATTTAAAACATCATTAATTTTTTGTAAAAACAACTTCCTCTCTGCACCGATTGTAGGGGCATACACATTTATAAAAACAGCATTAAAAAGCAACCTCCCCTCGATAAAATGCTCGACCTCCAGTGAGACTGGAGTAAAAGATTTGGAGAAGAGGAAGCCCACTCCTCCACTAAGAGATGTGTTGTGGCTTAAAATGACTTCCCCTTCCCACTCCCTCCTCCAGTCTATCTCGTTAAAGCCGTCGCTGTGAGTCTCCTGTAAAAAGAAGTTTCATATATTTGTGTCCTTTTTTTAAAAACTCTGGAGGGACATTTGATATTACAACTTTGGTTGCGGTCAGAGTGAGTGGCATCACCTGCACAAACACTCCGCTCACCGTAATACCTGTCTCGATGATGCGGTGCACCCGCTCCACCTGGTTCAGGAAGATGACAACTGCCCCGTTCATCCGTGCCAGAGACTTCACACTGCCGTGCTTGCCGACCTTGTCTCCCACAGCTAACCCGATCTCCTCAACGCTACACGGGAAGCCGGCTGATATTTTGATCCCATGCTTCCTTGGTGTAGTCTCCAATTGGCGTGACGTCAGACACCGGCCGGCAGAACACCGGCAGGAGAAAAACACCCGAAAGCACCCCGACTATCCACGAAAACACACCAAAAAGTAAACTAAATCAAACTGTCACCAATGAACTAAGTTAAATCAAACACATTATTAAATAAATAAACAAAAAAAAAGTATCGAAATAGCACCCGCTCAGCGTCTCACTCACACAACCAAACTCCCTGCATGCACCGAGAGAGAGAAAGAGAGAGAGAGAGAGAGAGAGATGAATGGAGTTTCATCACCAGGAAAGCTGACAAGACCAAGCGAGAGATCAGGGATTCCATTGACATCTGTATATTATATAAAGTATTTCATAACCTGGATCAAAACTCTATATTTGACTTTGATTATTAAGCAGAACACAATGGAGGGTTATTTAAGCACACACAGTTTTTCACATTCATGTGAAAATACAACATTACAAGTTAAAATCCTGAATTTAAAGTAAAAGAAGAAAAAGTAAAGAAGATATCCCAAAATATACTTAAAATACAAAAAGTAAGTACCCTCCCTAGTCATTGTGACTAATGTATTACTATATATCCCTTTATTAGATTGTTAAATAGGTGGAGCTTGAACTTCTTTAAATACAGTACAGTTAGGTATTTTAAGTCAGTGGTTCCCAACCTAGGGGCGTGGGACCTTCTAAGAATCACAAGATGATTCTTAGGGGTAGTGAGATGATTGTTGGGTAATATTATATTATATTATAATAAACCATCTGAGAAGTTTCGAGAGGAAATCATTATTTGCTGGAACTGCTAACAATCAGTGGCGGGCCGTGCATTTGACACCTAGGCCTTCAGTGATGTCCTACACAGTCCTACCTGAATTATTCCACCTCTTAATACCATCATTATGACGCCATGGCTCTAGAAACTATACATTTAGACAGAAATGCAGTATAACCGGGCGTTGCATCACCTTAACATAGTCAAGTACAACAGAGTTATATTAATATTTCCGAAACATTTAGTTGTAAATAGCAGGCATTCCCAGCAGTACAATTTGCAGTGCCTCTCGGAGGCTGTGAGCCGGGGTACCGCTCGTAATTAGGGATTTGAAAGTGGCGGACAAACCCTTTTCCCGGCTGTGATAGGCTCGCTAGCGTCGGGGTTGGCTGTTCTCTTCTCACGATGTCTAGCTTTTCTTGAAAAGTTTGTCTTGAAAATGGCGTTGTAATTATATCTGCGACCAAATCGATCTCTTCTTCTCCTTCGGCCATTGTGGGTTGAAAAAACAGCTTGTAGAAATCTACACAAATTAGCTTGTTCAAGGTTGTTAGCTCTGCCTCTCAATAGTGCGTATCCAATCAAAACACGTGGATGTGCTGGCGTTATCCTCATTTTCATTGAGTTTTCTACATTGTATTTTACCATTTGAGGTTAGACCATCACTCTTTTAATCACGCTGCTTATCTCAATGAACCAACTCCTAATAATTGCGTAATGGTATCGGATAGAAACAAACATTTAATAAAGTTCACTGTTACTCGAGGAAGATATTCAGCCTAATTAATAACACTTACAGTATTGGCATGTCCTCAATGTCAGCTGAAGGAAACTCTGTGTGGACAAAAGGCCAACACTGGCGGCTTGCAATAATTGCTCAGACAACACATACAGCTGCATACCAGGTCCAAAACAGATGTCATACTTTCCAACCAAATGGGATAATCAATGTTACATCATTGAACCTTATTTGGTTGGGGCAGTGGTGTGGAAATATGTGTGTTGTCCAAATGGTTTTGAGAAAGAAACAGCAGAGGAAAACTATAGTTTACATCATATCCAATGCTGGTGACATTCAACCTTATCTGTCAGCAGGCTTGGGGAATGTTTTCAGACCCAAAATGGCCATCCACCATCTGAAACACGTACACAATAAACAAGTTCTTAAAGTAGTTTAGGAAATACAGCACTGCATGTGTCACCAGTTAGCTTTAAAAAAGACTGATGTGTGCTGAAACCCATGTGTATGAATATGAAAACGTTGGAAACAATATAAAACATGGTTCCCAAAGCAGGCTCTAAAGTGAATAAAGCCTCATTTAAAATTAATGAAATGGACGGAAAATGTTCTTGGTCAATAAAAGCAAATGACAGTCCTTGGGTTGATTTATAACTTGAGAGGGGTGGTGCGGAACAACAGGTCGTTTTTCATCAAGCTCTAGCTTCCAGCTATTATATTAGAGCACAAGTCAACCAGCAAAGTAGTAAGCAAGCTTTATCAAATATTAAAGTATGTCAGGTGTAATTTTCCAATGTCAGTGTAGCGGAAATGTAGCCAAGACAATACACACCGAGGTGATAAAACGGCACCTGAGTGCCGAGTTTTATGAGTTACAAGTACAGTCTGAGAAGTTAGTAAGGACAAAGAAGTGGGTGTGTGTCTGCACACATACACAGACACACACACACACACACACTCCAATGCATCTGTTGTGTTTGCCGTGTGTGTGTGTGTGTGTGTGTGTGTGTGTGTGTGTGTGTGTGTGTGTGTGTGTGTGTGTGTGTGTGTGTGTGTGTGTGTGTGTGTGTGTGTGTGTGTGTATATAGTGTAGCATATACATTGTATGTTAGCAAAAATGAGAGATGTGCAGGCCCGGAGCACATGGTTGACAGATCTCATTAGCCAGCGGTCTGTGTGAAATGAGATGTACTGAGACGTGTTATGGATTGAAATGACAAATATCTCTCTGTTGGTCTGCTCCCACAGAGAGATGAGGTAGGTGGCATCGAATGGTGAGGTGCGTCTCACATGTCTATGACAGAAATTACAGCCTTTTTGCCAAGTGCTGTGCTGCAGCAACACCTCAGTGATGTGTCTGTAGGGTAAAACTTGTTGGCAGTAAGGTCCACAAATATCTGCAGTATGATATGGGTGTGTCAGTGGTGTTGAGGACACAAAAATACATTCTTGGTCAAATATTTAATTCTACAGATGTTCAAAGCCACTGAATTTGCATCAATACGCACAACTGTAGCTGTTACTAAGATTACTTTTTGCAAAGCAGCAGTATTTAAGCACTGATGTGTGAAAAGATTCATAAATATATACATTATATAGACTTTATATAGACTTGTTTTTGGTTTTCACGCAGTGTCGATAATGATGATTTTGTACTTGCTCTGGTCCCGCACACATCTATATTCAATGCTCTACCGCTGTGTTGAGTGAGCACACTAATTGCTGAACTGAGCTCACAGCCATCATTACGCCAGACTGCACCTCCCATACGACCAAGCAGCAGCTAAAATTGTTATTGTATAGTAGTCACTGCCTCAGGAGAAATAAATCCAGTGACGTGGAAGAAATCTGTTCTGTGCAGGTACAATATGTACATGATACAGTCCATCAGCATAGGTATTGGTATTGGTCTCCAAAGACTGAAATCATCTGCAGTACAAGAACAGTGCAATTGTTCTTCACTTTAGCGTGTAAATGTTTTACAATGAGTGTTAAAACATGGCTCAGAGGTACAACAGCTCTATTGATGCATTTATTACATCTGAGGTGACTCATGGTTGAATCACTTTAGCCCTGTCGCAATACTGCAAAACAAAACAAAGTTTTTTTTAATAGTATATTGTGTTTATGAAAGCTGAAGCTAGCTAAAAGGCAATTATAGCCACAATTTGCTGGTACCTGGATTGATCATTATTCTAATACTGACTGGTGCTATCGTTATCGGCACCTCTTCCTCAACATTATCCCAAATGAATTAGTTTTCCATTCCCCTCCAATGTCTCAACCTCTGCCTCTCCACTTATCGCTGAGAGCAGAGGAGCGAACGTCCTGTATCCATCAGTACTGTGATCCAGCTCCTCAGCGGAGAAATAGCCTCTCCTCTGTTGTGACATTTATCATTTATTGATGACGGTAATTTTTCCGGGCACCACTGAACAGAGCAGCCCAGACACTGTGGATATTAAGTCACTTTATCACCCTGAATGAAGGCTGCAGTTTCCCCGGCGTCAAACATCATGACCGTTTAGTTTCTGACGCTTTTTATCATCATTTCGGAAGCGCGTTTCGACAACGTTTTGTTTATATTGATGTTTCTGTAAATGAAACTTCTTCTCTAATTGGATCTGAGCCTCCTTCTCTGTGACAACCGGCACATGAGGTGGAGCTGTACATCTGCTATACTAGGTTGAGCAGGATATTAAATGTGTCATTTCCTCTCAGGCAGATGGGACGTGCTCATTGAAGCTGCCCTTTCTTTAATTATTTTTAATGCCAGTAAGTGGGTTGAAAACAAATAGCCTCACTTGGTCGATCGGTAGCTCAGCTGCAAGCATCTTTGCTCTGCAGTTCTACTACAGCGTGAGGTAGATTTGGGGATTTGGACATGTTGTTTCAGAGATATATACAGATTATTGGGGCAGATTGAGTAACTTTGGTGTTGACAAAAACATCACAGAATCTCGTCTCAACTTTATTTATACAGCCCTTTACACACAACACAGTTAATCCAAAGCGCTTCAAAGCACTTTCTCTGTTCTCAGAGAAAAATAGAGAAAAAGAAAGGAGCCAACTAACTTAAAAAAGAGGAAAACTAGAGACCATTTTACTGATGTGATCACACTGGCTGCGACGCCAAATCAGGCCAGGGGCGTAAAGTAGGTGGCCGGCCAATCGGACCACACCTATGGAACTATGGAAGTGATACTTCAGTTTTGTGAAATCTTTTGTATTGGCCAATTTTAAGTTCCACACAATTGTACTTTTTTTTCTGTTTGACTTTTATCTTAGCTTTCCACTCAACATAAAAGGGTTTCCCACATTTGCCTTGAGGGTATTCTAAATAGGTAAATAATGACTGAGCCTCAGTTCAAAATCACTTCTCTGACCACTTACTCTGCAATCTACATAGTTATTCTCTCTTCTTCATTGAAACCCGCCATTTGGCTCTGCATTTGGCGCAAATATGAGATACATGCTATAAATGACTGAGAATAGAACAAAACTGTTCATTATGATAATATCCCCTCAAATAATACTTCATTTTATTTTGCCATTGCATTTTTATTTGGGTAAACATAGTCACAACAGAGAATACTCACAGGACAGGGAAAGGGTAATGAGGAAGCAGATATAGCATGATAGTTATCACTCACGTCATTCTATTCAGCAACTCAGCTCTGAAATCACTTTCTCCCATTAATATTCTCTCATGATTTTCCATTTTTATCTGTTCAAGAAGCTGAAAGGGCAAGTGGGAGGTCCTTTGAGGCTGAAAAAAACCCAAATGAAAATAAAGTGATTTGAATATTAACTATGATGCCCAGAAAAGTCTATCCTGGGCCAGTAGTGCAAAAGCGACTAAGCCGGGAGATGGGAAGAGATGTAAAATGAAGTTAAAATGCCAGAGCAATCTGATAAAAATAAAACTGATAAGGAATCAATTAGCTGCGCCAAATATCAGCTTTGATTATCTCAACCATAGATCTACACTTTAACAGCCTCTGAGCGTGTCGGTATTCCAGAGGTGTGCAGAACTGCTGCCAATCAGCTTCATGTGGATTTACTGTTGATCCCATCACAGAGAATTTTTAAAGCTCCATCCAGAAAAAAGATCAGAAATTATAAATGTGTTGGCGTATTAGTGTAAGATATAATACATAAAACAGTACAAACAATCTTGTCATGGTATAAAACTAGGGCCAGCATGACCTTTAATCCTATCAAAGTGATAAGCATGAATGAGTGCGTTTAACATGAGGTATGAGCTTTAAAACATGTATGCGGTGATTATTGCAAGTACTTGTCAGCTGAGCTGAAGCTTGTTGCTCGTGATCAAGTGATTCAAACGTTCTGACTATACCTCTGTTGCTCCTCGCTCTCTGTTGCTGGGAGAAAAGAGGCCAATGACATTTGAGGCACTATGTTTTAATGCGGACCACTTCGAGGAAAAAGCAGAAAATGCCTCTTCAAAGACGTTGCTTTTGAAGAAAGCGTCGAGTCCACCTCTCCTTGGCTGACAGGGAGACATCATGACGTTGCACGCGATCCTATCTCTGCTGTTACAGATAATAGATGGCCTGATTCCTGATCAAGGGCCGACAGCAACTAAGAAGGATCGTATGATTCCCCTTTGGCATAAGGCTTTTGACAGATCGATTACACTATCTTGCCCATGCCACCCGTGGTAGGTGGGTGGGATGAAAGAAAAAGAAAAAGTCGTGCATAAGCCAGTGGATGAATTACAATTCTCTCTTCTAGGTTGTCGGAAACTGCAGTGAATGGGTCCAAGCTTGTGGTGTTGTGCCTGGGCATTGGGTTACACATAATCAAGTCTTTGAGAAAAGGACAGAGGCTGAATAGCGGAGCGAGGATATCATTGGTTCTATCTTCAAGGCTATTGTACATGCGTCAGTGTGGTGAATCTATGGGGACAGGGAAAGGTATGGAAACATCTGAGACATTATCTCTAAATGACAGCTGATACCACCCTGGGAGAGAAAGAGACATTACACACTGACAAGGTTTGTGTGCATTGAAGTGGTGATGGATGAATGTGTGTGCGTGTCAAGTTTTAGTTTTTTTTTCTTTTACTGAGTTCTAAGTGCATGTGATGGGTGCGCTTGCATGCATGCATGGGAATTCAAGTTGATGTGATGACATCAAACCTGCGGCTATCTGTCTTTTCCATTCCTTGCCAGGCCTTGGTGAGTTGTTGAATATTTCATGCTGGTGGTGCTGGGTTCTTCCGGGCGGATGTGGTTTGGTTCTCAGGTAGCCTCGAGGTCAGAGGTTCCCAACGTGGGGGTCTTTTTTTGCAGTTTTATGAATTAAAATATATAGATATACAGTTATATCCCTGGATTTCATTCATTTCTGTGAAGAAAATTAAAGAAAATTGTTTGGATTATTTAAAATAAAAAAATTTTCAATAGATGTTTTAATCTCACAGGATTACATTACGTTACAGGATAAAGGTTCTGTGAAGACCTGAACACAAGCTTCACAGAGCCTTCTTTCTCTGCTAAGCAGCTTTGTCTTGCATAGGAAAATTATGTATGATTGTTAAAATAAAAAATACTCTGTTTGTAAAAACAAAAACAACAACAATACAGACAGAGTATTTAAAGTTCCTAAAACTAACAGGACAAATAATAATTGTTGCAATATAATATTCACAGGAAAGAATCAGCTCAAAATTCATCAAATGGCTCGTTTTATGCAAACTTCCTGCAGTCATTGCGTTTACTATTTGGGTTAATTGTAGAGTTTATCGGTTGTTCTTCACTGTTATTGTTATGCATTGAAAAATAAATAAACTAAATACTAAACTTCACTTAACGTTTGTCGGGGGTGGTCAGTTTACTCAAAGATAGAAAAAGGATCCCTTAAGGTAAAAGGTTGGGATCAAACTGCTCTAGGTAGGAAGTTTTTCCCAATCAATATTTATTAAGACTGAAGCAAACCTCTTCATCATTTAGGTCCATAAAGAATGTCAGGGTTAAAAGAGCAAAAATCGTAGACAGACAGAGGACATCCAAGCAACAACAGGCCTGCTAATAAGGTTAACCTGGAAGTCAGCTGCCAGACGTGAACTCCACACAGCAGTGGTGTGCATAAATCTGCTCTAATATGTCCTTGGGACTTACACTGTAATGCTTGCACACACTGACATACAAACACACACAAATAAGAAGACCAATGGGTGCACAGATGGTGCCCTCACAAATGACCACATTTCTATTCTAAGGTTTCAGTTCATGTGGGGAAAAGTAAGCCTGGAGGATCACCCACATACATACGCAGATTTGTACACAAATGGACACAAAAGCCCGCAGATACAGAACGATAAAGAGGGGGAGACTCTTTTTAGTTTTGACTGAGAAGTCTACGACTAAGTAAACAAAATGAAAGTATGAAAAGATGGATGGATGGATGGATGGATGGATGGATCGATCTGTGTACGGCTCTGCCCCGGAGCCTAAGCCTGTAATAATTACACTGCATCACGCGCTTGGTTAGTGTTATTAAAGAAGCACCAGAGACTGATAGAGCTTGCTGTATTCTTAGAGTTCATGTTGTTCTTGTGTTCTAATGCCCACCACTCTCGGCACAATGGTCATGATCTGCAGCTGGCAGGCAAAACTGTCTGAGGAAATGTTGTTTGAGGTGACAGAGAAAGAGAAAGAGAAAGAGAGAGCAAAAGAGGAAGATGTCACTTGCTCCTTGAACAATATTTACAAGTTTCTTGAGCACAAATTCCCCCATGGTTGGTCTTATTTTAGCAAACAGAAAGGAGCATAACATTAGCCTGACACTATGTTGTGTGGATCTCAAAAGCATGGAGGGCTATGACAGCCACAGAAATAGTCCTATGAAACATCTCTTTTGTATGAGGGCTTCTGACAAAAAAATGTATCCATCCTCAAAATGAAATAAGCCAGAATGTCTTGTAACATCTTAATACATCATCTTGTATCATCTAAATCTGAGATGCTGCAGGCCACAGGTTGTCAGAATATTCATGATATCTGTGGACATGAGGCGATTCTCCTGCTGACAGACTCAACATATTGGTCCATCAATGCTCCCTTCTGGAGACAGTAATGACAGACCAGGATAGGATTTATAAATCAAAAGCCGGTGGGGAGGGCGGCTGACATTGATGCATGCAGGGACACAGAAAACACGGCAGATGGAGAGCAAAAGACAAAGGACATGTTGAATGGCTTCATATGCACAAGACAGTGATGAGTAGTACAGGAAGCGCACTAACTCGTAAAATTGGTGTGGTGTATATAATCCCGGATTCGTGAATGCCAAAGGCTGCAATATATCTACATAATGCCTGACGTGAGCTGCATAGCTCCACACTGACAAACACATGTGCACACAACCTCAGTTTCCCATGCTTGCACATGCAAACAAACATATGTTCTCATGCACACACAACCTTAGTTGTGTTGTTCGTTCAAGGTCATGGCTGTAATGAGTCCCATTACCATAAAGCTGAGTTTGAATGGTATTGCTCAACACACGTCTGTCCCCCACCCCAAAAGATCAAAGAAAAGGTGGACTACATTATCTTAAAGGCCAGCCTTTTCCTTCCACACGTTATTAAGACGCTAGCTGTAAAATACCTGCTAAGCCTACATTCACCATTGTGGTTTCATGAGGCAATACAATCCAATGATCTTTAGTTTCTTTCTGTAGGAGGACATTGACATTGCTTTTGCTGGTTGGCCTTACTGTCCATTCACTTCAAAGTGTGGACACCTGTGATTGTGACTCAGCAGGTGACACCCCCCCCCCCCCCCCCCCCAAAACAGGCCAGCAGCGCACTTGTATGTGAGTGTGTGGGTGAATGAGAAACAAGTTGTGAAACACTTTGTCCAGTACGGTAGAAAATGTTGTGTTAGTGCAGTCCTTTTACCATTTATTCTGTAATGGTTAGATTCCGAGAAATTGAAGAAGATAAAATGTGGCATGATTATTCATTTAAATATGTATTTAAGTAACAAATAACTACAGTACGTTACACTCTGCTGCTCATATATAAAATGTATTATATATGTATTATTATAGAGTTGTATGAAATGGAGGTTTGCATTACAATTTTAACTGTGAATTATGAGATTAGAAGGATTTGAAATGTGCAATTATTTGAAGGAAGATTGAGGGTTTGTGACCAGATCAATTCAGACTTGATTTAGTGTTTTATTTCTGAAACCTGCCAGGTTTACATTGTTGCTGGCCCATAACAACAGAAAATTGATTTTCTAAATATGTTTTGCGTGCAAATACATAGAATATAATAAATATAATTGTGTGCTTAGAACACCAAATGTCTTGTTGGGGAGAATACATGTATATCTTTTTAAAACAGTTACACTGTAACTAATGACCTCAACACTTGCAGTATTACATAATTCAGTTTATTCAAATTGTTTTTAAAATTGAACTGCTTACATATTTGTTTCCAGCTTTGACTTTTTTCAAGCCAAGTGCACAAATAATTTAATCTAATTTTACATGTGTGGCTCAAATCCTCAATTAGAATCCTGTAACTGCTAAGGTTGTATCCATTGCACTCTGACAAAAGCAATGTAATTCAGTGTGTCTGGGTGTAAAGGTTTTTAACACACAGGATGGGGTGAGCATCCCATGTGTGCTCCAACCTAACACTGGGGCTCAGTTGGAGGAAATGTAATCTTGTACTGAAGCCTGAATCACACTGTTCATCCTCAGCAGTGAATGATGTTGGTGAACAACTCTCATGGGGTAGTAAAAAAGATCAACCCTAGCAGATTGGTCTCCGTTCCACCCACAAATGATCGATTGCCAGGTAAACAACATTACTATTTTAAATCTGCCCTCAGGGTTGTTAGCAACTCTTTCATGACTGGATGACTAATTGAATGAAATTAAATCTCCTTTTTAACAAGGATGTATATTTAGAGTAACTGGCTCAGATGGACACCTGTTGTAACGTCACATAGGTACATTGCACACGGCTAACACAACACACAACAATTGTTCAAATGAGAGAAATAAGATATCTCCGCCGCTGAAGATGTAGCCGAAGTGGGAATTAAGGATTTTATGCAGAGGCGTGTGTCATCTCTCGCCCAGCTTCATATCACTGTGTCACACTCCCACATAATAAGAGCTGCATAAGATATTCATGCGTGCCAGTAACCTAGATTTATAAATGTTTTATTTGGCCGTTTGTCTCCTGTTGCTGAACAGGTTCTATGGAGGATCATCAAGGCCTCATCTCACCGCTTTGATGTCTGGACTAAGGCTGTATATGTGTGCTTGAAAACGTGTGTGTTAATGGGAATGAGTGTGCATGTCTTTATTTCTGAGTGCCCTGTGATTATGCCGGCCCTAAAAAAGTATTTCTGGAGCGATGCTTATAATGCATCAAAGTAGGGCACTGCCAGAGACCTGCTGGCTGGTATAACAAACTCTTAGGTGTGTGTGTGATGGTGGTCAGGATGGCACTGGACACCAAAACAGAGCCAATCTACACCACAGTTCTACAGCATATTGCATTACAGGGCACTGACACTGGTAAGAATCAAAAACCTACACAATTGACAGAATAACGTATCAGAGTCTCAGTTACTGACTGGATGACCAGCCAGAAGCTCACCAAACACTCCCGCAGCGCTGGTGTTATCGGAATCCTTGTCTCTTGGGAAAGGTGTGAGGAGGTGATCAGGTGTGCAATAGACTCTGTCATTCAAGTAACACAACATGTAAACACTGCCTGTTAACATGCACATAAACACAGTATTACTTTACATGTGTAAAGTATGTTATACATTGGTAATATTTACAAACTAATGAAATGAGCAGAAAGGTAGAGACAGAGAGAAAGAAGGATTAAGGAAAGATTAGATGGGAATTGTACGTCTCTCCTCTCTCCCTCTGTCAGGCTGGCTGTTTTGTTCTGGACCTAGTCTACGTGACATCTCATACATTTGCTGCTTTTATTCAAATTCAAATCTAACAAAGAGTTATTAGCAGCATCCCAGCATAATGCACTTCTTGTTAACTCCTGAATCAGAGAAAAGAATCCGATAAGAACAGAAGAATCTGCAATAATACCGGTTGGTGCTTATCTTAAACTGAGCACTGCTGTCTACAATCAGAAGGTATTCACAGTTCCTTCGTGCAATGTTTCAGGGATAACAAGCAAAGTTTACATTTTGAAACTTTGGTTTTGTTGTGAATGCTACTGTGAAGAAGCAACAACTGGAAATTTGTGCTAATTAGACAATTGGAAGCTCAAAATTAGCAAGAAATTAGGAGCGACATTGAAAAAAGCAAGACTTTTCTTCGTATATGACAATCTTACATTTTATATTAATTATTTGTGCATAGCGTATGAAAAAAAATAAATAAAAGCAGCCAAGCTACTCATTGTCAACTGTGCTTAAGGATCCCTGGAGCACATCCTCACCTGTTGCTCATGATCACTGGTGGCAAGATCAGGTGCTGAAAGTGATAGCAGACACCCTTTGCAACAGGATCAACCAGAGCAATCAGCAGCTGACAGTAGTGATGGGCAAATGAAGCTTTTGTGAAGCACTGAACCACTTCAGCCAATTGTTTCGGAAATGGGTTCATTACTCGAAGCTTCAGGTACAGTGACCTCTACTGGCGAAGTGCAAGGCTGCAGTGGATTTAA
The DNA here is from genome assembly GCF_900634415.1 of Cottoperca gobio. Classification (NCBI taxonomy): domain Eukaryota; kingdom Metazoa; phylum Chordata; class Actinopteri; order Perciformes; family Bovichtidae; genus Cottoperca; species Cottoperca gobio. Next base: position 8,494,913 of record NC_041361.1, read on the forward strand.
AGTATCTTTGCCTTGAAAATTCTTTGACGCACACATCTAAGACTGAATATCATGTTCTATTTAAAAATAAAGATTGATGATTGTGTGTATGTGTTATTGAGTAGAGAGTGATGGGGGGTAAATGTGGGCTTATTAGGCTTTAAATGATAGTCCAGTTTAAGATTGAATAGAGATAAGGGAAATGAAACGCCTGTTCTACGAGCTGCGCATAGTTATGTGGGATGTACATTTTTCTTTCAACAGATTTAGATCTGGTTTCTTTAGTTGCGCACAAGCAACAGAAGATGCTGGCGTGCATAACAATTGTTTCACTAGTTGGCTGGCTCCATAATGATCAAATACAAATGCAATACCAACAACTCAACAGCAATAACGTATACTACTACGATAACAACCCACACATTGTGCATTGTTTAGAGCGGTTATAAAGTGTTGAGGCGCTCAAATTCAAAATGTCAGAATTGAGACGAGGCAGTGGCAGCGAATCACCTGATTGGACCGCGAACCAGTCCAGTGATTCATTCAGGAAATGAAGCAGTTACTGTTCACGTGATTTGAAGCAAGCTTCGAAGCAGTGGTTCTATGGAATTGTAGTCTAGAGTTTGAAGCACGTATCGAAGCTTCAGTATCATACTGCCATCACTAGCTGACAGTCAACCTGAGACATCAACTCAACTTCCCAGACCAAGCTGCAGTGATCATACGTATCAAGAGACAGGTGGGGAGTCAGGTGGTTCTGTTGGACTGGAAGACAGGATGGAGAAGGCAGAGGAGGAGGGCCAGGTACAAGAAGCTGGGAGGTGAATTCTGGATGCAGGGGAGGTCTGCGTGCACATAAAGAGTGATTGCAGAGACTTTTGTGGACAAACTCTCAAAGGGCCCTGAAGTTGTTGCTTTGGATCGAGATGGTGGGTACGTATAAAACAAATGCCACAGTCACTGGCATGATCAACTCTGGCCACATGGCCTGTGCAAAATGTGGGATTGCTGACAGACCCAAAGGTTCACCCTGTAACATTGGCAGCATATTAATGGGTTTTTTTCTCTATAACACTGCCTTCACTATCAAGAAAACAAGGGCACCTTATGGTAATTATATGTCTTGTGTCAATACCATAAAAGGACCATATTTCATCTCATAAGAACATTATTTTGTACAGCTACAGGAGCAACCCTTTGTGGAGAAACGTTTTCTAGTATGGCTCTGTGAAAATCAATGGAAATGTATTTTGGCTCTTCAGTGATGAGCTCAGGTTGCAGGATGAGGCTCCTATTATCATTGAAATGGTTGGATTGCCTGCGCTGCGGCCTGTTTCTGTGTGTGTGTGAGCAAGAAACACAAGAACCAGCTAGAGTCATGTATAACTAGAGGAAGCGACAGAAGACGCTGAATGTGAAAATCAAGTCTGGCAAGCCAGTCTGCCCTGCAAACCAACACCCGCTGATGAAGTTGCTATCTGTAAAGTACAACAGTTGTGTTACTGCATTAGAATCTTGCACTGACAGATCAACAATTGTTTTGTCATTTGAAGTGTAATTGACTCCAGCCACAGTGGCTATGCCTACTTTCATTTGAAACACAATTTTGCTTTTAAATTATTTGCTGGCAGACCAAAAGAGTAACCCTATGCATGGAATGTAACACTTTGGGGTTTGTAGCAGGACAAAACAACCAGTCAATGAGGCAGAAGCAGCTAGCAATCCAGAAATATCGATCTGCCGCTCTCAAAAGCAATGATCTGGCCAACATTTACTTCTTTCTCCACCAGCTTTGTTTGTTCTGTTTTTGGTTCTTTTATTCTCTCTCATTCCTAGCTTTCCTTCTTCAATTCTTCCGCTCCCTTTTCCCATTTTTCTACCCTCTTTTTTCCCTTTTTCTCTGTTTACCTACTTTCCCCTTTTCCAATACTCCCTAATCCTTCCTTGAGTCCTTAATTTAGTCATTCCTTGTTACCACCTTCCCCTCCTTCCTCTCTCCCTCTCTCCACTGCTTGTTTACCTCTTCCTCCTCCTCCCTCTTCTTCTCCTCTTGTCCTTTCCTTCTTTTGTTCTTTTTTATCTTTGTGGCTTTCCAGGAGTTTATAAATCCCCCCTACATGCCAAATCACCCACAGAGGCACATGACTGACACAGAATGAATCACTGGTGAAGCAGAAAACAGCGCACCCTACTGTGCCTTGTCAGTGCCCAAAAGTCGAAAAAATATTATCTAATCCTGCAAAAATACTTTTTTTTTCATTTGAGCCAACATGTTGACGGATAAAAACAACTATTTAAAAAAAAAAAAGTACATATAAGCCTCAGCACCCCATTTCAAGTTGTTACATCATAGTCCTGAAAAGGCCTTTTAGAGAGATAGCCGGAAGAGTTAATCATGTTGTTTGAAAGAGCAACAGCATAAGACAGCACAGCCGGAATCCTGAAAAATTGTTACGGCTTTTAAGTCTACAAAACGCTTAAATGTGTTCGTCTAGAGGGCATGAACAAACTGTGTATTTTGTCATTTCATTTGGAGAACTTGTTGGTATGTATACTTTTATTTCCCATAATGCCTTCAGATTAACAACATATCTAAGCTGCTTACTATACGAAACGTTGTTGATATATGGTTTATATTATTTCTACCTTGTAGCCTAGAAATAACATTTACATGCAACTAATTGCATAACAGCAAATACGCTTTGAAGGAAATGTAACTGCGGGCTGGACTCATGTGCATGAACACTTTGACTCTCACAAATAAACTTAATAAAATCTATTCTAAGGCAAATAATTCACTGGTAGAGGCGATGTAATGTAAAAATAATTCCCCTGTTCTAAATATGTTATTTAATTCGTAATAAGTTATGTCATGTGTTTACCATCTGTCGCCCCAAAGAAATTATCTCATGACCCCCTTGGGTAGTATTCAGTGAGCAAATACAGCATAAATAAACTTGTATTGCCTAAATACTCCATACACAACTCATGAGCACTCAAGGGATGATGGGGATCTGAGAGTTCCAAGTGTGTGCAAATGAGTGTCATGAGGACTTTCTAGTTGTTTGTTTTTCCTGACTCTTTGTCCCTAACTCCAGCCCCTGCTCACTTCTCCCACGCCACTCTCCTCTCACTCCCCAGATATACCATCTTCTAACCATCCACTAGATGACCTGACATCCCTTCCTAACTACACACTTGTTCTTACTTTCCTCTTCAGCCTTGCAGATTTATAGCAGCACATTTCCACTTGTACCCTGTCAGATTGTCTTATGTACACTTCACTAAGCAGTCCAGACATTATGGCTGCCTGCCTGATAACTGCCTGCCTGTCTGTTACCTGCCTGTATGACTGACTTAACTTTGGACTGCTCCCAGCCTGGGGAAGATTGCCTGGCTTTGTTTGCCTGCTTGGTTTCTTGACTCCTGCCTGTTACACAGAAAGACACAATAGTTAATCTCAAGTGCTTGGTCTTCAAGTCCACCTTTTGGGTCCAAACCCATGCTCACCAATTGCATTTGGAAAATCCATTGAAACATGCGCAGCAGAAAGGCAGAGGTTGAGGGTCATCAGGAAGAATTCTAACAAGAGAGACTGTAGTAAGCGTTCTCATTCCCTCTCCTGGCATCTATTATATTTGGGTTTGTTATGTTTGGTTACATTTACATTATTTTCCATCCATACAACCTTTCCCACAGTAAACTTTCTATGTATGCATCGATGACAAATCCCCTGATGTCTTAAAAACATTTGTTTTGTCTCTTGAGTTTAATTAAACTTTTTTTCCACAAAACGAAATGAAATAATAAATGATATCCTCATATTTCTTCTTATGTTGTCCACATTTTTTAAGATAAAAAAGAAATCTGAAATCAACCAGTTTTTTTGCTGGCAGAGGTAAGATGTGACTGCTTATGCAATTTATAAAATTCATGTTATTGCTGTATATAATTCCACTATGTTTCCCCACAGTTTGAATAGAGAACCAAAAACATTTTCTAAGCATCCCACCTTGGAGCTAAAAAGCTTAGAGACTTTTGACCTTGAATATTTTGTAAACCTTTTTCCTCTTGACAGTGATTAATTTCAGCTAGAAATACCAGGTTGTGGAAGCAATAAAGATGTGTGATCACTACACAAAACATGAAAAGAGAGGTACAACCCATTCAGCCTACATGCTACAGCTTCTGATAATGGCACCATCTTTGTTTCATCAACACAATACAGTACATTACAAACAAAGAGGCATTAATCATTGTCAAGCATGATAAAGATGCTCTGAGAGACTGCTTAGTACGTAATTATCCAATATACCATGTTTGTGTTGGAACCCTTTGACTTAAGTCTCAAGAGAATGAAGGTTAATGATACACATGCTCGTTTACTCACTTGCATGTTAAAGGTGAAAGTTCTGCTATATTCTTACATGTTGACAGGAAGTGGGTATGAACCTCAAAGAGATGTCTCACAATGACAGGAGGTCATATATTACAATATACGGGCGTTACACTTTTTACCTGTGTGTGTGAATGCATCTACCCTTTGTCTGTGCATGTGTGTGTTGCTTGATTAAGAGGATAAAGATAATTAAACAGGATTTAAAGGGCACAAGAGGAGCTCCATTCCAAAATGAAAAAGCCACCATTTAGAAAATGTGACACCCTCTCTGACACAATGATTGCTGGCCTGGAAGTAAAACTCATTACAGAATATTAATGAACATATTAGCCATCAAAATAGAATAATTTCTGATGAGGCTATCAATCACCTGTATTCTTTAAATATTGAGTAATACATTTCAGGTAGCAATGTGCTGTTCAAAAAAATGATATAAAGTTCTCGAATGCATTTATGATCCAGGTCGTTCCAAGAAAAATATATTTCTCTTTGTAGAGATTTGATCGATAATCTGGTCAAAGGATAAAAAAAAGTCAAATCAAATACAAAACTATTGTTTGCATAGAAATGCCCGAGTACAACTGATTGCAATCCTTTGATAGAAGAAGGCTACCCATGCAGGAACATCTCCAAGGTCATCTGAGGGGCAAAACACAAATTTGCTTTTATACAGTACTTAGATTACGAAGACATGTGAACACAAAGGCATTCACTTTAAATCACTTTATCTTTGGTCGAGTGTGCACACGCGTGTGTTTGGGGACGGATATGATACAACACTGTAATCCAACAATCCTACCTCATCTGTCTCTGTCTGACGCCGGATAGCAAGGCCAATTGACATTCACCAGATAGCAGGCTAAAGCTAGGGTGATCTCCCTCCACACATTCGTCACCCAATCTCATTTGTCCATGGATTGACATACAATCCAATACAAGGAGATAGTGTGTGTATGTGAGTATGATTTAAGATATTTGGTTTATTTTTATTTGCTTGACAATAACTTCTAAGGGTGTAACCACGTATTTGAATAAAGGAGTTTTAACCTTTGCTTTACTCAAACACTGAGTACCTTGGATCTCTGTATTGCCATAAATTCGACTCTAGGCATAAGGGTAAACATAAACAAGGATTATCATATCTTTGTTGCCTGTATAAGCAAATAAAATTAGTTTGATTTAAAAGCAGCTATTGCTATTGTGTTTGTAAGATGAAGCAGGTGCTCAGTGATTAGAGAGTATTTCAGTGCATTGTGTCGAGTGCTGTGCAGTGGGGGCCGTTTTAAAAGGGAGAATGCAAAGACACCGTGCTGCCGTGGTTTCTTAGGCAGGAAAATGATTGATCTCCCCATAACTCCAATGAGGATGGATGGCATTCTGTTAAGCTTCACAACCCTTTTTTCACAAACACAAACATTGGCTATATGAATCCCAATCCCACAGCTCTGAACGGGAAACAGCAGAAATAAACCACATGCATCACTGGGAGATGGTAATAGATGTATTGTCATCATTTGAATGCAAAAATAAAGAATAGCTTTGATGTTGAGGAATGGCTGCGTGGTTTCATTCACATTAATGTCACATGCATAAAAATGTGAAGTCATGTTTCTGGAAATGAAAAATATGGATAATGTTCATGAAAATATCTTTTATTGATGTGAAATCAACTAGTTTCTTCTTTTCTAACACTTCTAAACAGCAATACTTACAGAAAGGATGTAAAACTTGTGATAAACAAACCCACAGGCTAAAAGTCTACATGCTAATTGATTGTTCTATTATTCACATTTGGATTTCTTTTTAATGGTTGTTTTTATGTAATATATGTAACATATACACATGCGATAAAAGAGAAGCAGAAGTCAGGAAAGTATTACACGAGAGCTTATTGATAGCATTGGTTTGGTGGACTGTCAGTTGTCATTGCAGAGGCTGACAAAAACATGGGAAAATGTTGTAACTGCTGTCAAAAGACATTAATTGAAAGAGTATTACAGCATGGGATGATATGCTCATCGGAAATAGAATTGATAGGGCCCAGGTCTCCAATTATTGTCCTTATTTTTTTTGTGGTGATGTCACCCTGCCCAACTATCACAAAGCATTCACAAAATATTCATCATAAAGTAAGTCACTGCAATCAAATGTCAAGTTATGTAAATTTAGTTTGGTTATGCAAATAACATATTCATACTATGTGTAAACCAGCGGGGAAGAACTTAACAAATTGTAACACATATACAATGGATTATTTCAGCTTTAGTGACAAAGCAGGTCTTTACAAAAGATTGTAGCTGAAGAGCAACTGCATGGGCTGACTTTCTATGTATTGAGAAGATAAGACCTTGGGACGTAGGCCTAGAAGATTTTATTGAGGCTTTTGTACAATGCCAAGCTTATTGGATGTAGTTTCAAAAAGTAAGAACTTATTCAAGGTCACTTGTGTATGATAACCTTAGAGCTTATTTTAAATGGATTGTTGCTAACTGGGTATTTATGATGTGGGCATAGTCTACTGTGCAAAACAGATGCATTATACTATTAGTACACAGTGAAGGGTGGAGCAGGAAGACCCAAACGCAGATGCCTGCAGGCAACAGGAGCTCAAAGAAAATAATCTTTATTCACAGTTTGTGCAGACAAGGCAAACTGATAATCACAGAACAAAACCAAAAACCAGGGATCCTGACTGAACAAAAAAAACAGGACTTAAATACAACCTAATCTGTCAAGGGGATAAAGTGCAGGTGAAAAGATGTGCGGAGAAGCTCAGATAAGAGGAGTGAGGTGATTAAACAGGAGAAGACTCAGGGAGCTGTTGTAGGGGGAAAACTCTGGGAACAGGAAAGGGGCTGATTGGCTGGAAAGAACTCTGGAGCGGGAAAAGACTAACTCGGCTGATACAGAGCAGATGTGTAGATGGAAAGAGGCAGCACAGGAACACAAGAGGAAAAACACAGCAAACAAAAAACAAAAGTCTGCAACTCAGTCCAGTCTTAACAAAAAGTGTGAGAGCCCCCGGGGAAAGAGCCAGAATGTGACAACATTATGTGCTGTATATTTTTGTGCAGCTTTGTGTCCGAAGGGGTGTGCTGCTGAGACTTCGTCCACATGTTAACAAGACTGAGATTACAGCCGTGCCAACGGCTCTGTGACGCACGAAATAACAATGCTGATATTTAGCAGGCATAATGTTTGCCATTTTCAGTTTTCGCTTTTTAGCATTTGCTACTTAGTACTAAACACAAAGCAAGGCTGAGGTAGATGGGATGACATCAGTTTTGCAGGTATTAGTATTGGGCCTGATAATAGAAGTTAGATGACCAAATATCACCAATGGCATTAGAATTGTCCTGGCATATACCATTGCAATCCATCCAATAGTTATTAGATATTTCAGTTAAGGCCAAAGTGGTAGACCAACTGACCAACTTCCAATCCAAAGAGCAACACCATTAAATCCTTAACACCTTGTCTATAACAATAAAACCCTTTGTTGCAGTGTGTGTCGTGTCAGGGTGAAGAGAGGGGGTCCCAACATGGGGCCTTCCATAACAACTGCCATAACAAGATGGTCCACTGGGACAAAGATAGACACAGTCATGTAACACACACACACACACACACACACACACACACACACACACACACACACACACACACACGTACACTTCAACAACACACACACACACACACACACACGTACACTTCAAACAAAAAGGACAGACTTATGACCTCTGTGTTGCGGTGCAGCCAGGGCCTTAACCTCTTAAATCAGCCATGTGTGTCAGCCACTATACTGGAAATAGCCTATTTCACAGGGGATGAGAGGCTAATCTCGCTGTAATGACTATTCTTGGGCATGGCATCACATACAGGGTATACACTCAAACTGCACTCATGTATTGTTGTGAGTATGTGTTGTGTGCGTGCAGCAAGTGAAAGGCCTCTGATAAATCAAACGCCATTCACTCTCTGTTTTTACATTCTGACCATTTTCCTTTTATTTTTCCTTTAACCTTCTAAAATAGACCATTAGAAACCTTGTCAGACCTGTAGCTACCATACCTCATCTGTCTCTCTCTTATCTTTCCTCTAACTGATGAATGAAGAACAATATTGAAGCTGACATCAACAACTTAACAAACAGCCGGACTGGGGCATCCATTCACATATAACCACTTACTGAATAACAGGTGGCATCCAGGTGGTGTACTGTTGGGCCTCTTGTGTTGGCAGCAGTCATCCATTCGGGGGTCACATCAAAGGCATGTGACCTAAACAGTAACGGGAAAGGTAGTAATCTACTGTACACATCAAGATGCATTTGGTGAATGGCAACATCAAGCTAACAGCTACAAATGTATTTCCTGCAGGCTTAACTGTATGTTTGCTTTCATGGCATATGTTGAAAGTCCTTTTCCATTTGCATAATATAATGCAGATTGTGTGCATATACTCATGTGTTTTATTAACAACAATTTCAGATGTCTGAAAATGAATTCTAGTGACCGTTATATGGCTTCAGCCGGCCAGGGTGTCAGTCTCAAATAGCATTACGTCTCAACATATATATGACCTTCTCATAGAAATGTGAATATTTAATAGGAATAAAATTGGCCTATCGAATGTGCTTGCTAATGCTGTGTATTATTCATGAATGTAGCAATAATGTTCTTGGATCGTTTCTTACTTTCCGTGGCAGGATTCCATGCTGCATGGCTCTAGGACATGTTCCTGCAGCTCGGATAGTAGATTTTCTGGTCTATAAAAAGGGCCTGGTTGTCTTCCTAGTTTTCCTGCTAACAGAAGAAGAAAAAAACACTCCACATTTGTTATTCTTAGAGTCTCTGACAGTCTGATCAATATTTTTGAGCAACACCTTGTCCTTAAGAAGAAAGATCCAAACTCTAATCTTAGAGAGAGACCAGCCCTCTCACTGTCTTTCTCATCAGTCATTGTCATCACTCACACAAATCAATGGTTTGATTGGCTTCTCCAGGGACACACACAGCTTATTCCGACACGTTTATACGCACAGCGCTCGCACTTTAACGCACACTCGCAGCTCCACATCAAAACTTCACACTCTCATTAGTATGCACTTAAGAAATGGGGTTGATAATTGATGACGTTATCAGTTCCGCAGCAGATGACGACGAATGCCATTACTAAAGGCAATCATGTGTTTGGAATGAGTCAGTTATTATTCTCCTGTCTGTTGGATGTAATTTCTTTTCTGTCAGAGACACCATGTCTTAACATATCTTTAAAGGAAAACAGCTAATAACCCTCTGAGACCCGCGGGATCGCCAGCGGCCCCGGCCGACTTTACTGTCTTTAATATAGCTCATTTATTAAGCTAGAGCGAAGATACTGATATCATATGTAATCCATTGAGACCAACCATGTATGCTAGCTTGTTGCAAAGAATACTAACGCCCCAAAGTTAGGCGATGGTAAAACTGGCACGGCCATATTCATAGGGGTCCTTTGACCTCTCACCTCAAGATGTCCGAATGAAAACGCGTTCTATGGATACCTATGAGTCTCCCCCTTAAAGCCACTTTATGATAACCCCAGGGAACAAATCATGCAGTGTTTTGAATGCAGTATAAATGTGTTATTTTTGCCTATTGTATTTGAATATGTCTGCATGCTGGGGTCCCTAAACGGTGTTGGAGTTGCATACATTGGATATAACTGGAAAGCTGAGACTCTTGTGGATCCAAGGAGCTCAATTGTATTAATGTGTGATGATGTTTTTCCCCATAGTCACCATTTCATTGTAGTGAGACCATGTTTTGAAGCTCTACCTCACTGTAAAGAATCTGCTGTTGTGAGCTCTAGGATAATCACAGCCTTGTGAAACTTTACAGCCACAAACTACAGACAGAGGATGTATGGTGTGCCTACATATATTGACAATAAGGGAGTATATGAGCAGTTTCCAGAACAGAAGTGCTCGCCATCCAAATCGCAAAATAATCTCTGGCAGAAATCTCCAAATGTCAAAGGTTTTTGATTCCAAATCACATCCTGGACTTTTCTATATTGTTCTTGAAGGTGTTCTCCTGGTGTCTTAATGTGGTATTGTGGAGGCATTTCTGACCATTTTTATCAATTCTCGAATGGTGAAATATGTAATAATAGATAATAGAGCATGATAGCATTGCTCATTTACTTCGTTCATAATGTTAAGAGTCCTTATACACACTAAACTAACACATTTCAATAGGCGCCTAACCAAAACGCAATTTATTAGACGATGTGTGACTAGAAATGCTTGACACGCAGTGCTGAGCTGCATCTCAAATCTTTTTTTCATCAGAGTTTCAGCTTTCAGATGATGTACACCACTTCTATGTGACAGATACGGTTGTCCTGCTATCTCCCCCAAAAGACAACCTGCCTCCCCCCCCCTAGAAAAGACAAAAATGGGTCTGTGTGAATCTCTAAGGGTTCATATCTCACTCTGCAATGCAAAGCTTTGATCCGATATTCCCTCAAAAGCAGCTGCAAACATCCAGATTATTCAAAGCAGCAAGAGCTTTTTTTTTAGCTTTTGAAGACACCCTTCCTCAATCAGCCCCCAACTTCCCCTAAAGCACAATCGATGCTTACCAACAAGGTTGCCTAGCACCAGTTGCTTAGTAACCACCAGTCCATTGCTTTCTACTACAGAACTAATTCTATGTCAGAGCTAAATTTAGAAACGCCTTTGATTTATCCCCCTCACTGGATTGACAGACGTTGGCTGCACAGAAGGAGTCTTTCTCGAACGGTAAATGCTTGATTTTCACCCTCAGTGCTGTCTTCCTCGCACTGAAATCAAAATCTGCCAGATGTTATAAACAGGTACAGTCCCATTAAATCAGAGCCAAGATGGAGAAATGATTCACTCCTGTCATCTGTAGGTTAGTGCTTCTGATTACCAATCAGATGTTTTTGCTGCTCATTGTCAGATAAAGAACAAAAGCTGCCATTATGTCTCCAATGTTAATCAATAAGAAACACAGTTTTCTATAGAGTCAGAAACAAAACATTATCTTGATTTCATCAAGTTGATCAAAGCACACTGTAGGTGTAATACTTACTGTGCGATTGCTGTCAAGTCTTCTTGGTAAGCTGCTTATTCCAATTGTTGAAGATGGAATATGATTTGTCATTTAAAAGAGTCTGTTGTCAACATAACAGAGGAATATTACGATTTAGATATAGTATTTGGAGACATATATCCCTTTGAATCATCGACAATGTGAATAAAATGGGCTAAGAAATAATGGCATGTCTCCAGGATAATCTACACGCACTCTCGCACACGCACAAAGCATTCCTTCGAATCACTCCATCCCATACCAACTATTTGTCCATTGTCTTTTCAGGCCTTTGCCAACACAGTACATTGACAAGTTACAGCTGCTTCTCCTCGCTCCTCCAAATTCAAAGAGACAGAAAGGTAAAGTAAAGAGAGAGACAGAAAGACTGAGGTGGAAAAACAAGGGGGATGCCAAGTAATGAAACGGCAGATGAAATTGAGCAGAACTGAAAATGCAGAACCAATGGCTCGTCACATCATTGTTTGTGAGTACCCCTCATGTTGACGAACTTGAAAGGTGAAGTCTGTTTATGACCATTTGCATAAGTTGTATCTCAGTTTCTCAAGTGTGTATGTTTGTGTTTGTTTTTACATATAGTCTTATTAAGACATAGTAGCCTTCACCTTCTCGCTCTCTAGACATCCATCAGTGTATTAATCTGTTAGATGGGAGGCAGGGCCAGAGGTACAACCTGCATTACAGCGCGCAGAAATCACGCTCAAAACACAGATTTACATACAGTACTTCATCTCCCTCTGACTGTATCTCACACACACAGGTGAAGAGAATGTACAAGATACCAAATATGGCTTTTTATGAATAAAAGAGCTTACTGGTGGGATTGAACTGTATTTTACAACAGACAATCAAATATCCATTAAGTGCAGTATGTGAAGGTAACCAATAGCATCGGAGTCTTTGAATATTCAGAAGCTCGTGCTGTCTTCTTAACTGTATTAACTCCTGGCCTGAGCTAAGACCCAATGTATTAAGTAAAGTCTCACAAACATCGTTTCTTTCTTTCTTTCTTTCTTTCTTTTCTTATTACCTTATACTGTATGTGTTAGCATTATTTGACTAAGACTTTAAAACCCCTCCATATCCACTTTCTTTAGCACTTCAAAGAGATGGTTTTAATAGTGTGAAACCTAAATGTGCATTATTCTTAATACTTTAAGCTCAGAATGCAGCCTTACGCTCTTATTGTTTGTAGGGATATGAATTGCTACGGATAAAACCTGAGAGGCCCTTTTTAGATGTCTGTGGATGCTTGCAGTCTGTTTTATTTGGCCCTTTAGAAACTTTGCAGAGGCAAATCTCCATGTATGCCAAGATAATATGGTCAACCATCCCAAGCGGCTCACTATAAGCCTCCGAATTTAAAACAGGGAAGCATTCAGGCTCACTTATTTCCTAAACCATACAGTGCATTAGATATTTTTTTGAGAGTGCTCTTTCAGCCATTACACCATTTTACCATCATTAAATTTCTACACCACAATCAACTCTCTGTTGTATGACAATTACCTCCAGCCAAACCTACTGCATGATAATGTTGCTGATTTGATTTCAACCCAGCTGTCATTTTCTTCCCAGACGGAGTCAGGGACACTTCACATTGACAAACAAGCCAAAATTGAGGTAAATTGACAGAGTCACACTTAACAAATATTACATTAGCAGAAGGTTGTTCAAGCATGTTGGATTAAAAGAGACAGGTCATCAGAATCTCAATCAGGACTGTGTGATCATGTTGCTGCAGCGCTGATGAAGCAGCTAACAGGTTTGGGCTATCCGTGCTCTTCAGGTGCCATGACAGTTTTATCTGCTGCTTCTATTCTCTGCGAGGGGAAATGAATGGCCTGCCGAGGACAACACATGCCGTGTTCTCATTAGTTAGATAAAGCATGGTGTTTGATTTACTGACAAAAGTGGTGGTTGGCTTGACGTCATGATGTGATAGCCTCCTCAGTCTGATGGTATTGCATAAAAACCTTGAAACATGTCTTACCAGAAGATAAATCTGTTGTTTATCCTTGTTTATAAGTCAAAATAGGTGATCAACACATTTATGTGTTGCTGATGTGTCCTGTCTTTCGCCCTCTGTTTTCTTTTCCTTTGTTATAGCGGTTCTGTTCAGTATAAGTATTATATATTTAAAGAACTTTTAAACTGATCGGACTATATGCTGAATTAGATGAAGTGCACATTTTAACCATCCAGAAGTAAATGCAAAACTTCCCAAAATCAAAATGATGTGTATCTGCTTTTTGATCATATATAGTTGTTAGTTATAGGGGCATAATAAAAAAAACACAATAAAAAGGTTGAGGAAATAAATAGTTATATGTAATAATCATGTGAGCAAATGTTATAGTAATCATCTAATAATTTGGGAGATATCTTACTGATTCTGAAGGGTCAGAACCGGTGCCAAACATCACAGAGGTATGAAGGTGACATGATTATTTCGCTTATGGCAGTGACTAAACATATTTTAACTGAACCAAGATTTATTATTTATGAACAAATTTACACCTCTACTTTCTTCCTCTCTCTAACCTCTCTTCACTACTTCCCTGTAACGCCGAAAGAGGACAGGGACAGAAGGACAGATAAGCAGGACTCCTGTATTGTCCAGCACCTACCAAAGCACAACATGTCACTCTGCTGTGTGTTACCGTGGCACCAGCACCCCTGCTGTCCATGTGCACACGCCACAGTGCTTTGACATACACTGTGACATGACAGAATGATTGTGGCGTGTAAAGGGAGAAAATTGCCTCTGATGAACAAAATAGATTTAGAGTAAGAGGCAATAGGCCTATTCTACTGTATTGTGTTACATGACCTCCCAAAGGGAAAGTGTTCCTTGACGGATCAGCAACACCCCGTTACCAGCAGGTATTTCAACATGCCATAGTGGGAAAAGCCCAGGAGTAATTAATAACAATAATGATGACTACATTTCATCTAGGTGAGCCATTTCCAGAGACCTTATTATGCATGCTGGCTCACTGGGATGGCATACTGAGACTGAGCCACAGTTATAATGTTATTAGCTACACCTTGACTGCTATGATAGATCAAAAATGTCTCACTTTTCCTCTCCCTCTTTGTCGGAACTGATGGGAACTTGTGGCAATTCAGGCAAACGAGTTGTATTCAGCTTAGCAAGTGAATTCAGTTAATTAGGTGAATGCCCTCATCGAACTGAACCAAGCTGACTCCATTTGAACTGAACCAACATTTGAGATAGCAGAACTTTATCTGCTGTGATCTTGCTTCTCTGCTCTTCCTCTCTGTTTCCATAATGAGACCTTGAGAGGTCCGCTTAAGCTGTCTGGGGGTAATACAGATCAGTCCAGATGTCTACACTTGGCTGATTGCTTTTCTTTAAATCAGTTGGAATGACTTGCCCTTCTCTATCTTCCTGCTGTGATTTCCCATGAGTTCTACCTTTCCCTTTAAGCATGTGTAGGGATGTGTTTGTGTGTGCTCAAGTGTGTACACATGCATGGGTGTATGTGCTTCTTAGCACTAGGTTTGTCCCTGAAAACTTGCTGAAAAGGCCGTCTCGGGTGCCATGAAAGCACTAAGCCATGCTGCCGCTGCTTCATTTGTTTTTATGACGGCAATGAAGAGAAATAGCAATTGGTCAGTCAGCCACCTCTGCTATAGTCTCTACAATGATGGTATTTGGTTACTTACTGTATCTGTGGTTTGCATGCACTGCTGCAGTCTGCTGAGATGAAGCAGATCTCAAACATTCCTGCTCAAATATTTTTCTTAAAGGCAGAGTCCTTGATCCAAATGTAAACAAAGTCCATCCATCCATCGTCTACCGCTTATCCGGGATCGGGTCGCGGGGGCAGCAGCTCCAGTAAGGAACCCCAATCTTCCCTTCTCCGGGCCACATCCTCCAGCTCCGACTGGGGGATCCTGAGGCGTTCCCAGGCCAGGGAGGAGATATAATCTCTCCACCGAGTCCTGGGTCTTCCCCGGGGTCTCCTCCCAGCTGGACGTGCCTGGAACACCTCCCTAGGGAGGCGCCCAGGTGGCATCCTTACTAGATGCCCGAACCACCTCAACTGGCTCCTTTCAACGTAAAGGAGCAGCGGCTCTATTCCGAGTCTCTCACGGATGGCTGAGCTTCTCACCCTATCTCTAAGGGAGACGCCAGCCACCCGTCTGAGAAAACCCATTTCGGCCGCTTGTACCCGTGATCTCGTTCTTTCGGTCATGACCCAGCCTTCATGACCATAGGTGAGGGTAGGAACGAAGATCGACCGGTATATTGAGAGCTTTGCCTTCTGGCTCAGCTCTCTTTTCGTCACAACGGTGCGGTAAAGTGACTGTAATACCGCCCCCGCTGCTCCGATTCTCCGGCCAATCTCTCGCTCCATTGTCCCCTCACTCGCGAACAAGACCCCGAGGTACTTGAACTCCTTCACTTGGGGTAATGGCTCATTCCCTACCCGGAGTAGGCAATCCACCGGTTTCCTGCTGAGAGCCATGGCCTCAGATTTGGAGGTGCTGATCCTCATCCCAACCGCTGCACACTCGGCTGCGAACCGATCCAGTGACTGTTGAAGGTCACAGACCGATCAGGCCATAAGGACCACATCATCTGCAAAGAGCAGCGATGAGATCCTCAGGTCACCGAACTGCAACCCCTCTCCTCCACGACTATCAACGTCCTTGATCCAAATGTAAACATAGTGGGTCACTCAATTCAAAATTTAGGATTTTAACTGGCTATCACCCTGAAACAGATGGATAGTGTAAGTATTTTAATACACACACTAAGGCCAGAATAGCCTCAAACAACTAAGAAACTGTTGCATTTTTAACTGTGAGTCAATCTCTTCAATTATAATGTGGATGTACTTCCACCTTCAACAGCACCTTTTCATGTTGTTTTCTTTTTCAGCTCTTTTCCCTCCTTTAAGATGTGTGGAAACTAGTTAAGGAGAAAAACTTAAAGCAGTGGTTATGAAATCAAGCAATATATAAATAATGCAGACACATGTTGTTGTTTTGTATGTCTCCAGGTTAGTTTGCACAGTTTTGTAGTTTTTGTTATCATCTAAAACCACTTGAAGTATACAGATAATTTATCATCCATATATCATTTAACATGATTTACAACCTAAACTGTTGGCCATACATCATTTAGAAGATACAGGGCAAGAGTTACAGCCCATGTTAGTGCTGTGGTACCATCCATGTGGCTGCTTCACAACTGCAGACTTATGGTGTCGAGGAAAAAAGAGCTGGAAGGTTGAAAGGTCTCAGTGGCAAAGCAATGGGTTGAGAGCACCTTACAAAGGCTCAGCTCTCCACATGACACTTTATAGCATGACCTTCGATCACAGCGTGACTGCGTCTTTTGTGCTGTACATTTTTGAGCACCAGCTAAAAGCTTTTCCAGGCTCCTTTGAGGAAATAGATTTGGTCATGGAGAGATGAGAGTGACACAGAATAGCAATCTATACTGTCGGATCTGCAATCTTTCCCCGATTCTCTCTCTCATAATAAAACGGTGGGAAAAAACAGCGGAGTTGTAGACAGCTCTTTCCATTCCCTCAATGGACAACTATCTCTCATACATGGATGAAAGAGATCAGCAGAGTGGAGGATACAGTGTTTAACCTCCTGCTTTCTTGTAAAATACAAGCACTCAAAAGCTTTTGACAAAATCACTTGTTCAATTTGGTAAACTTCCTCTTTTGTTGTGAACAACATTAGCCTCTCTAAACTTTATTTTTACAATTTTTCTAATCTAATAATGAATCTCAGATTTGAAAGAAGGTGTCCCACAATTGCTCTCATTTGCGCATGAAGTGAGACAGATTGTTTGTGGAAATCAGAGTTACTTGGAGATAATTGCAATAACATGGCTCTGGGTCATTCACTCATTATATCTGCATATTGTTTATTCTGATCACGGAAGCTGAGACTCTCCACGGGCCTGCAAGAGACTGATGTCTTTATAGTCAAGACAGCTTTTATCCTTTGATCCTCTTCATTGACAACCAAGATTGATCACAACAGAAGCTGTCGCCACACTGTATGTTAAGATTAAAGTTAGCAACACCCAACGTCCTGCACGGTCCTAGGAGTCAGCCATGTTGAAATGCTCTTTGTGATACACCTGTGTGGGGGCTTTTATGTGTTTCTATGAGTGATGGAGAGATTTGCTAAGCAGGAGGCATAGTAATTGGTAATCATCTCACCGTATGTTACATGCAGGGCTGTGTGCGCCTGCAGTGACAGCTCTAGAGTGATGCAATAATAAAGAGCAGAGAGAAACAGTCGAGGAACGCGTCTGTACTGCATAAATAGCTGCGGTGGAAACACATTTTCTTGAAGAGGCCCACACAACTCCAGCTCACACATGAGAACAGAGGGGGGGGGGGGGGGGGGACATTTAAAAAATAAATTGAATTATATATATAAAACATCACGATGAATTGTTCCTTCCTCAGGTAAGTGTTCATCATGTCTGTTTTGTTTTTTGAAACACTGTGAAAAGACCAAAAGTAAAAAAAAACTCAATGTAATCCAATGTAATGTAAGCTTTGCTGGTTGGGATGCATTCTTGTGAAAGAGTTTGTGAATAATTTGACCTGATGGTGCCAAATGACAAAATCACAACAAATCATCCCGTGTTGACCACGAACACCAAGTTTACTGGTGCGATGGCCAAAACAGTAACAGTGTCGGACAGACAAACAGATAACAAGAGAGGCACTGACTGACATTTACATTCTAAGACTCCTCCACTCATGAAACAAAACTATATGGAAAGAATTAATAAGAATGTAAAACCATTATACCAAAATGTCTTTTAGGAATCAGAAGAGCAAAGAAGCCAGCATGACTGACTGATAGACAAATTAAAAGACACAAACAATTGTAAATGTCAGTCTTTCCAAAAGCCCAAAGTTGATTTGACGTATATCAATAAAAGCTGTTCTTACTTTAAGGTGAGTAACATGCTTTAACTGTATTAACCTCTGCAGAAGGGCAATAAGCTGTTTGAAAGGTACACTGTGCACCTATAATTAAAGCAGGCTCTAATCTTCCTCTTCATTCAAATAAACATTAGAAAAAACCTTCCATTATAATGAAGCCAAATTAAACACCACCGCTAAGGCCTCAAAAATTAGAGTTCAATCAAAACCTCTCTTATACAGTGCCAACAAATATAAACTGAACTGAATATCCTAAAATATATATAAGCTTCACAGATGGGATTTATTAAACACTGTTTGTGAAACATTTACAAAGGAACTGGTTTGTGAAAGAGAAAAACCCGCACAAACAGTATTGTCACTTCTGGCAGAATAGATCATCAGTGTGTGATTGTGCTCATGTACAAATTCCTCCTTTCACTGATGTAAGCACGGCTCACACACACACACACACACACACACACACACACACACACACACACACACACACACACACACACACACACACACACACACACACACAGGAGGAGAGAGACAGAAAGGTAGAGAGAGATTTGTTTGACTTGGCTACAGAAACCTATGTCAAGAAATTAACCATCAACTTTAATCCCACCTGCAGACCCCAGGTGTATACTTTTTGTCATATCCCACAGGTGCTTTATTTTATAATTAAGATGTTCCACACATTTGTCAATCTATTTGTTCTTAATAAATTCATCATCATTGTTGTTTCTTTTTTATGCCAATAAAAGCACCTATTTCTGCCTATGCAGTTTTAATAGATGGAAATATTTGTTGCATTCATGTTTGCCATGGGTCCTAATATAAAATATTACACACCATCAGGGGGGGTTGGGTACTCTTTTTGAAGGATACAGACGCAAGAGACACATATTTCCTCACTACTTTTGTTTTACACAATATGCAAATTAACTGTAACTTTCTTTAAATTATGATAAATTGTTTGTTTGTTTTTTAGATGGCAATTACATGACTAATAATAATTAAGTTAACATTTTGCTATGATGGTTCTTCTAGTAGTTTATTATTGTGAGCACAGTAGGTGGGGTTAGTATGTTAAATATGTTGGTAGGATGATGATTAATAGCAAATGGTTACACAGTTACATTTGACAGAAAAGAATCAGCTCTGCAATGAAGATTCTGGGAACATATTATGCACATTTTCAGGTTCATACTTGTGTTTTGGGGTTTCTACCAGAACATGTTTACAGTCACATTTTTCTCTTACTGTTTGTCTGTATAGTATATATAATATATAATATATAATATATAATCAGTATTCACCCTAGTTTCAATGCCTTTCTCTTTAAGCCCCCTTTCCTGGAAGAGCGCAGTCTGCTCTGCAAAAGAAATTGCAAAAATAGCAAAAGTAGTCGCTGCGGTAGAGGGAGCTGTGACAACCACCAGCGCTGACATGAAGTAAAAATGTCAGGATCGGATGGATTGATTGGATGTTACTGAGCCGCACAGCGGTGAATGTGGCAATCATTGTTAAGCATCTATGAAACAGCTCATGCCAATCAGCTAATACAGGCATGACTTCAGTGCTCTGCCTGAACTAACACTATGCTTCATTACTTTATTCCTCCTGCAATTAATGAAATTATCAGCCACACTCTATGTAGCTTACACCAAAAAACCCTGAGATGTTTTTCAACTTAATATTAAACAAATTAGATCCAGAAAATATCAGAATATATCATACATTAACATCTAAAGCTCATTAATTAACACATAATATGTAATCTGTAAAAGAGTGTAGAAGCACGTTGGTTTTACGTGGGGTAATGTGCTGGACTAGTGGAGTTGCTGATAGATGGATTTTGTTACCTTCACAGAGAGCCAGTCTAACTGTTTCTCCCTGTTTTCAGTCTTTATGCTAATCCAACCCGCTGCGTGCTGGTGGTATCAATATTTTAATCTAACTCTCGGCTAAAAAGCAACTAAGTGTATTTCCCAAAATGTCTAATGGTTGTGTTAAGGTACTAACATGCCTTAGTAATGCTGTGAATGAACTTATTATATCCTTTTGTTCCTTATGTTTGAGCAGTTGCTTTTTTTTTATTGTGTAATTTTATGTGTGTGTATCTACTGTTGCAACCTTCAATTATTTATGTGTTTGTGCTTGTGTTCTCTCACACATTGGGCTGTTCTAACACAGGCAGCAGAGCTGTTTCAGAGAGGCATAAATAAGTCAAGAACGCAGCCTTATATTTGACACATAGACACACACATCGGCGATTGCTACACTGTTGCACTGTGTTCAACAGTGGCAAGGAACATTTGCAAAGGAAAATAAAAGCACAGTATACAACCACACAGAAAAAAGACTCCGCAAACATCTCTGCATCAAGGACTTCCGAGATTCAGCAGCGCGGGGTGAAACACGGAAGCATATATCTGTCTATCAGGATGATATTGGCTTTGTAAAATACATTATAAGCTGGCCCATTGGTGTCCTCCACTAGAGGTAATAGATGTATTGTCGATTGTTTATTTACAATTGAATATTATTGCTTGTCTGACCCATTTAAATACATTTTCGATCAGCACTACCAGTTAAAAATACATCAGTAGTAGCCTTTACTAGCCACATTGATCAAAAAGGGAAAAAAAGGAAAAATGTGTGTGTGTGTATGTGTGGTGTGTGTGTGTGTGTGTGTGTGTGTGTGTGTGTGTCTGTGTGTGTGTGTGTGTGTGTGTGCGTGTGCGTGTGTGTTGAGTACCACTGCTGCACGTGTTCAAACAATGCCGATAATGGATGGTGGGTCAGCATGGGAGGCTGTGTGATCCCTGAGCAGTGTGAATCTGTCACCGCGCTGACAGACTACGCTGGAGTATGATTAATCCTCACTTCTTCTGGGCATTTGTCATGAAGCTTCGATACGTATTTCCCATTATGTACTTGTTTTCGTGCTGACAATAGGCACATTTTGCTGAGAATGGTGTGTGAAAAGGAGATACTGTCATTTCTGTTTATTAAAACATTAGTTTGGGCCCTCATTTCTATCAGTGATGATGACATAGTACAGACAAAAATAATTGCTGAGATCTGGGAGAACTGGGAGCTCTCTCTGCGTGCACAAGTACAACAAGAACAGCAGGTCGTAATTGAACCAGGAAGTTGGTTTGTAAGATCTGATGAATCTTTACAATGGATGATTGTCTGACCGCTAGGTTTTCTTGCAGTCCCCTTGGATGGGGCAAGAAAACCTAGCAGAGCTCCTGCCAGTTAACATAGTGAGCTATTAATACTACCAATAGGAATAGATACAAACTACATCAATAAGATCCAAGTTGTAACAAACTGGAATTATCTGCTATGAACAATCTGAAAAGTTGAGGTAAAGGCAAGGCACTACCTGAGTCTTGTCGGCTTTGTTACAGGACTTAGGTACGCGGGCTTTAACAGAATCTTTACGACTGTTCAACTCTTCTGACAGATGTAATTGACTCAGAAGCTAACAAGCCTGGTTGGGTTGGACTGTCTCTAATCCGTTATGTTTGCTGCTCTCTGGCTGTGAGGTGAATCGAGACAGAATTACTAGGTGTTCCATTTGTAAATCCATGTCGGGTTTGCACAAGCGACCAAATCCAACCAATGCTTGTTATAGGACCTTTCTGTTCCCTCCTTTAAAGATTAGAGAGTCTGCCTCTGAGGGCAAAGTAAGATGAGTGTGACACACATCCCAGATACACACATACAGGCACTCAGACACAGACCTTTGTGCCCATAATGGGAATGTCTGTGTGTATTTTAGATTTCATGTGCATTTCTGAAAATCTCACACTAGGATCAATGTCTGACACAGTTGGGAGCTTTAGTATGATAACAGCTGTGTCATCCTATACATCTCAATAAGCCCCAAACTCAGTCATACACACAAGCTGCAGTGAACACACACACACACACACACACACACACACACACACACACACACACACACACACACACACACACACACACACACACACACACACACACACACACACAGAAAGAAAGAAAGTGGGAAAGAGGCACATTGTTACAGGGTGATACACAGACACATAAATAGACACTTTCTTTTATGGGATTCAATGAGGCTGTAAATGGGGAGGAGGGAGATGTGGTCCGACACTGGTGATGGCTGTCTGCACAGACAAACCAGCCACACCGCGGACATCTTTCTGATTGTTTTTAAGGGCACTGCAGATATCACATTGGGATAAAAGTGACAACTTAATTGTGTCGGGTCATGTAAAGCTGTCCATCATGCAGCTTTAAAACAAGGGACCAAGAGAGGTCTAAATTTGAAATAGAAAGCAATATTGTTTCCTAGCTGTTCTCCCAGAGTCTTCATAAAAAAGGCAACTTTATTAACAGTAAATATATTCCATTACACACTCAATGTGCTTTACCTTAAAATACACACAGCAACAGGTAAAATGTACACAAGATTATAGTGGATAAAATACAATTAAAATGGAATGATGAAAAGAAACGCACCATCTGCAACCTGAGAGCATTGCTTAAACTCTACTACTACTATTAGTAGACTATTAGAGTTCATTTTGTATTGCACTGAGAGCAGGGGAAGTCATTTAAGTAATGGAGTAACGTGTTCAGCTTTGTATTTATGAGTGAGGAGTGCAGTGTTCGTGTCTGTGCTGTATTTCAGCAAAATGAGCATTACAGTAGTCAACGTTGAGATGAATTTATGATCCAGTTTCTCAAAATCAGAATAGATATAAAGCTAAACTTTCTGATATATTTTCCAAGTGAAAAAAGTGATGCCCTACTTATGCCGCAAATGTGATTTTCAAAGTCAGAGTCCAAATAAGCCCAAGGTTGCTTAAAGGATAAGGCTCAAATTGTATCTTTTTAATATTATCAATAAATCCCATTATCCTACAAAAAAAGTATTGTCTTTGTAGCCACAACCACATGCTGCTTATTCCTCTGTGCCATAGACGCCCAATGTCATCCAAAAACTATTAGAATTGCATTAAAGAGGCATGATGTAGCATTTGGGTGATATATTCCATTACTGTGAAAAAGATGCCAGCGGTATCCTTTTAGATAATCTCCAAAAATATGTTCACATAGGCTGACTTTTTCAAAATATCTCCCGCAAGGCTAAAAGGGAGCCAAGTAAAAAGAAAAAGAAAAAAAAGGAAACCGTTACTGTGCATTGCCAGCATTCAATCAAGTTTATGTAACTTTGGAAAGAATAAATAACACAGTCTTCCCCTTAAAAAGTTGAATTTATAAGCAATAAAGAGAAACCCTTGTTCATTTCATCAAGAACTTTAGTCGCTACAACCTTGGTCTGGTATGTAGTTTATGGTGGCTGATGATGGCCCTGTACATTATTACAATTTAGCATGTCACAGGTAAACATGATGATGTCTTTATAGACTCAAGAGAATCTTAGGAAATAAGGCAAACTCCTTCTAACTTGTCCTTACCTTAGACACTACTGCTGCTGTTCAGCAAAAGCTACGTAGGTTTGTGTGTGTGTGTGTGTGTGTGTGTGTGTGTGTGTGTGTGTGTGTGTGTGTGTGTGTGTGTGTGTGTGTGTGTGCGCGTGTGTGTGTGTGTGTGTGTCTGTTTGTATTTGTGCTAATCTCTGCCTTGTTGGTTAGACAGTAGTCACACATCCTGAACAGCAGGCGCATGTCCAACAAACTAGCAAAACTCTAAACCTTTCAAAAGAACCCAAAGATGGATTGAGAGATTACAAACTCTCATCGCCAAGCAGCTTTCACTAGTTCCAAAATGCCCTAAGTATTAAAGAGTGATCTGCGAATATGACCCTTAAAAGCCCTGAGTGTATACAGCTGCAATTTCAGCAAAAACACATATGTTGTTTTTGCTTAACAGGGTCCATAACTGCTTAATTCTGCCCTGAATATTCTCCACACGCATATTGTACATTCTATTTTAAACTGAATATGTAAGGGTGATTCACATATTTCTTCACATTCACTAATTTAGGGCAATGGTTCTACTTGGAATCAGGGACCCTCAAGGACTGGCAAAGAAAACCTGAGGTGGCAATGTGATTAAAAGGACATGAAATCAGAAACATTGATTTATTATGCTACACAAAACATGTGTGTAAGTGGTGAAATGATGGTTCTGTAAACACTGTAGAATTATTGTAATGGTAGCAGTCAGATAAGGACACAGCTCTGACCACAGCTTTCTACCCTCGGGCTGTTTCAAACATTATCTTGGCACTGCACAGAGCTGGAATTTAGAATCATAAAGTAACTGGCACTGTACCTCTCAGAAATCCTTTGGAAAGGCAGCTGAATGTGGAGCACTTGGACTTAGTGGACAGTGAAGCCACTGATGGAAGTGATGGAGGTTTGGTCTTCACGTTCTCACTCATACAAGAGAGATCAATTAGGGATTCGCTGCCCTCCCTGCTCACTGTGCACTTTCCTCCGACTCCTCCTGTCGGATTAGAAACGATGTGATGGATTCTCAAGCGTGCTAGCTTTAACACCCACAAAACTCTTGGCCGGGCTTCTCCCAGTGCCTGACTGGAGAAGAATCTTGTTTCATGTAGTGTACCGGTGTGTGTAATCAAGTACTGCTGTGAGATAGCGAACGACAGGCAATTTAGGAATGATTAAAAGCCACTAAATCACCCTGTCACCATGTCTGTGTGTGCGTGTGTTTCTTCGAGTATGCTGTTAATCTGTGATCTGATGTTTCTTTGTGCGCTTTTTCCAGCAAAGTTTCCTTTCATCACAGCAGCTCCCCAGGACGAGCAGCCATAACTCATCGAAAGTGGCCGCCAGACGGTGGACATGAGTTCCTGTCTAAATTAATGGGATAAGTTGGACACCGGAGTTGGCATCAGACAAGTAAACATTACACACACACTCAGACGCTTGCATCAGTGTCTCTATCATTCTTGCGTACACATTTTTCCTCTCTACCCTTGTCCTCCGAACTCTTCCTGCTGTTTCCCCCTCCCTCTAACAGAGAAGACAAACTGCACCTACATTTTTCCGTCGCACACACACATGTGAAATATAAAGAATGTCCAAACTCGGTGGTGTGCCGTCACAGTGATGCAGGTGAGTGACTTTGCAGTAGCTCGGTCGGGACACAGTCACAATGTTACTCAGCTCCCTGGAGTGGGGGGGTGGGGTCCCTGTACCTGCTGCTGTAGAGACATATTGCACCAGCCTGACTGCCATTAACTGTCCCTGTATAACTCCCCCTGTGAATCCACACTGCCATGTGGCTCCTCCTCTGAGACACTGGTACTGTGGAAGTTGTGGGCCAAGACTGATGCTCAGAGGACTAACAATTATTGGCTAAATGTGCAGCAGCCTGCAGAGAAAGGCTACAGAGGTACAGAGCAATGGGCTGCTAAAAGCTAAGACTGCTGACGTGTGTGTCTCATCATTTAATTGTGATAGAGCTAGTGAATGTATTGTAAAATTAATAAGGCACCATAATATATCAACGTTTAAAAAGCAGGAAAAGGTTAGCTAAGAAAGACAAGTGGTCGTTCACTTCCTAACTTCCAGCAACTGCCTACTGTCTGTTGGTGACCATCACACATGTTACCCTGTGCTGCCCTCTGCTGGTATGTACACCCAAGTCCAAGTCTTATTGAATACGTGGAGAATTATGTCAGTAAAAAGCAATCATAGCAAAACATTTTCTATTTCAAGTACAGACGTATGGCTTCTGTCTGTGCCTCTAAGTTAGTGATTTTGCTATAAAGTGACTTTGCTTTTACCTTTAAAACTACCAGGTACTAGAAGTCATCTGCCTCCTCTCCATGATGCAATTTATAAACATCTCTTCCTCCCGTTCAGCAGCTGCGGACAGATATTCCTGACTCACCATGTACTGTTTACACATGTATGGCAGTAAGACAGAGAAAGACACATATAAACACCCACACCCATGCACACACTCACTGGTTGTAGAAGGTGACATTCACCAGGTCGTCTGCAAAGGCAAGCCAGGGTCATAGCCAGCCGAACAAGGGTGCAAATAACTTTGGGAGCCTGCATACAGCTTTTCTTCTGTATTTTTTATATTTGTTCAAGCAATGAAGAGTATACCACTGATTAAAAATGTGCATGGCACATGGCAACGGTTTTTTATTACATTGATCGACAGCCAATATTTATGTTAAATGTGTTTCATGGATTTCATGTTTTTCATGCATTTATCCAGGCACACACACACGTACCCTTATGTGAGTGTATGTGTGTGACATAGACAGAGACAGAGACAGTGAGAGATGTTAGTGTGTCTCATTGCAACTCAGCTGTCATTTGGACAGATAGGCAGGTGTCCCTGCCAATGTCACAGTCTCTCTGCGGCTCAGAGCTGACAGCAGGAGCCCAGACTTCATTAGCAGGTCGATTAACATTTCCCAGACAACATCTGGAGGACACACTGGCCACCCAGCTGCTATTACACACCTCTTAATTTCCCCTCTCCTCAGAATAACATCAAAAACTATGTAACTGAAGTCTAATGACTCCATCTTCGACTCGTACTGAATGTTGAACTGCATTAAGGCGTGTAATTGAATCCTGTCTGGCAAAGTACCCAGGAGCAACTTAAAACAACTGTGAGGAATGATAGCTTTGGACTCTAGAGACATGTTATATCAATCAATGGCCTGTTTGATGTATTTGTGCATTATTCTCAATCTCCCCCCTGATTTGTGTTCAGACCTCATCAGCAGCTTTTACCTCTGTTTCTTATGGCCTCCCTTCAATATGTTATCTGTCTCTCATGGCCTTCTCTCGCTATACTTGGAAACTCATCTTTACAAGATTGATCTGAGCCAAACAGAGAGCAACGGTGCTACTGCCAGTTGTTAGGTGTAGTGCTGCAGGCAGACAGGAATTTGCAAAATTGTCGGCACATACACACAAACGCACACAGCGTGTTGACATTGATACATTCACATGGGATCACAAAAATACGAGAGAAGAAATGAGAAAAACAACTCTATTTATTCTCTGCTGACCCAGCGGCAGCCAAAGGCTGGCCTGCTCAGATCACAATAGAATATTCATTTCTACCAACTCACTTCACAGGTGCGGCTGTCTTTTTTTTGACTTGATGGAGTTTTCCCCTTTTGTTTTATTTATTTAGACTTTCGTAATCAAGAAAACACACATGCTATGAGTTAGGGGACACATTGACAAATGTAAAAATGTTGCAAAAGGCTGGTTGTTTGTTGTAGTGAAGAAGGATGTGAAAGCAGATTTTATGGATCTATGCAAAACAATAAACAATAAACAATTTCTACAACCAATTGGTCTTTCTATGCTGTTGCAGGTACATTATTTTAAGCCAGAAATCCAAACTGCTTACTGGTTCACTCAGGTGCACATGTTGTAAAATGTTATGGAAAACCTTTCGCCTGTAGTCTGTCTTGCTGTGCCGGACCATGCTGAGAGGACCCAGAACCTGTTATATGTAATTCCCCCTTATTTACATACTGCAGCATTTCTTGTCCTAGTTTGATTTAAATTGAGCTTTTACAGGAATACAAAATTAAGTAACTTAACTTAATACAATTTCCACAGAACCTTTGCCCCTATAGTCAGTTGTGTAGGCGTACACTGACTGACAACAACAATGATATAGATGTTTAAAGGTCAGCACTTAGCAGATATTATCTTCTAACTTTTGCTCTATTAGGCAGGAATGTGTAACACCTGTTTACAGGGCACGGCAGGTGACAGCCAGGAAAAGGGAAACAATAGGTTACAAATGTATGCTCTATTTTCAGAATTGTCTTACAAGCTCAGTTAGGCCTGCTTCTTCTTCTAGGTGCAGAATTAATTCATTGATTATATAATTGTCAGACTCTGTAATTCTTGAAGGGTTTTTAAAGCCGTTAACGTTTGTTTAGTTTTAAGTTTTGTCTGTGTTTCAAATGCCTTTTTCCTGGAAGACATTTTGACACAGTCAGAAAAGCACAAGTGCAAAATAATGATTCAATTCCATTTAGCTGCTTCAGTTTCAGGGTCCTGGTAATGTGCATGCGGGCTCACTGTCCCACTGTCATGGCTGACTGGGACACTTGAAATCAGAGCCATGGTTAATGTCATTAGTTATATTGCTTCTAGAATCAGTCAAATGTGTGCAGTAAAAAAAAGCCTGTGTAACAGTAAACTTCATGTCATTCAGACAGAAATATCTGGAGAGGATACCAACTAGTGTGTCACTGTCCTTCATCATCATCCTATATTTTTTTTATGTTCTTCTTACAACACAGTGCTGCCTTTGTCTGAAAAAAATTAAAACACTTGGCATCCACTGTAACAGCATTCAGCATTCAGATATTTGACCTGACCAGAATAAAATGATTATTATTCAGTCAATGTTGGAGGTGGACTCAGGGTTTCTACATGATTGCACCACAATGTGAAACACTCTGCCTCCCCTTGCTCCCATTCCAGTAACGTATATATAACTCACATTACTGATTCTGCAGTTTTTCCTACAGTGACTCGTGACAATCCCTTGTTTCCACTGGTTTAACATACTTAAATCGATCTTTTACTTACTGTAAGTTTACATGATTGGGCATGGTTTTAAAATTTAGAAAGAATAATTATGCATTAGCTCTTAAAATAATTAGAAATACCATTTCTATTATACTATTTCAACTCAAAACGCACTGTTGGAAGATGTAATGCGAGATATGTTGCATAACCTTTATTTATCTCCAACTGCGACCGCCCCTCCGGACCTTTAACTCTTACTCTCGCTCAACATTGAGAAGTGACTGCAGTCGACAGAAGTGTGCAAAGGAGCAACGATGGGCTTTTTCCCGGAGTTTTCCATCGAGACCTGGACTTTAATAGTCTTTCTCCTTACTATAATCGCAGTGTAAGTAGGGCCTAAGTGGTGTTGTTTATCAATGTCTTTTAACATGCTGAGAGAGAAAAAATGTAGACAAAACGAACCAATTACAGATTTAAAAGAAGGGGGGGGTGATTTTGTAACGGTCTCTTCTAAACTGTGTGAGTATTGTTAAACTTAGTTTTATTTTACTGTGTAGTCTGAATTCGCAGCCAGGCTGAGTTGCTGCTCAATGAGATCTGGTCTGTTGTGGAGCAGACATGATCAGCAGAGAGGTGAATAGCATTGATTTGGCTGCACTTCCCACTTATTCCAAAACAAACAATCTGATAGTTTTTTCCCACTGCAATACCAAGAAGCGATATGGGGCAGTACATTTCATGAATTTACTGTTTATCAGGCCGCACTTTAGAGTTTACTTTAAAGAGTTCACCATACAATCTCTTCATGGCTCTGGCTTCAGGCATATGGTGGGGGGGGGGGGGGGGGGGGGTTATATTGCACCTGTGCTTTTCAAGTTGCAACTCTAGTAAAGGGGACAAGATCTTTTTGGTTATATAATAAAAATATCAAACTACACACAGAAACTACTCTCAAACTACTGCTGCTCTTTATGCTGTGGCCATATGACCTTTGCTTCAACAAACACAATAGCGGTGAACCGAACACCATGAGGTGCAAACATGATTATGCTGCAGGACCGGTTTGTGGTTTGAGAAGATGTTATAGTTGATGGCTGCTGCTGTGTTTGTGGTCTTAGGTGAAATGTCATATTAGGAATGAACCTGTTTTACTTTTTACAGCCACCTCTTAAGGCTACAGGACGTCAGTTTTGAATACCAATTTATGATTGCTGGAAAAGGGATACACCCTCTGCATTTAAAGTATAGCCTACTGACCACTTCTGTGACCATGTGAGGGAATGTGAAGCACATCAATGACTCATAATAATGATAACGGTTGATACTCATTGAGGTAAAATTACATAAGGGCTGTAAAATATGTCATAAATTTGCCAATTTAATACTAGGCAGACATTCAACAATTTTATAAAATAGACAAGACATTGACCAGAGAGCAGGACAATCAAACATTTTGGTTTATGGCATTCAACTAACGCTGGTCAGTTTAAACTGGATTAATGTCAGTGGGTTTATTACTACAGTATGACCAATAAGCAGTCGTGTGACGTGTATGATAACAAGTGTAATCCTAGTATTTGTAAAAACAAAGAAGACTTGCAATAATTGCAATACAAGCCTACATTCTTTATCAAAAACGTATTTATTTATACTTGATTATTTTTATTTTCTCTTACAATGAAAATTCTATAAAAAATATAAAAGAAGATATATTCAAAGACAAAGCATGAAAGAAATAAAGTGTGGAGACATTTCACAAAAGTACAGTAGGGTAGATAAAATGATTTTTGGAATCACAGATGGATTTGATCTCTGTTTTTAACTTTTAAATGCACTGTAAGGTGACCTTGGGTGTCCTGAAAGGCGCCTCTAAATTAAATGTATTATTATTATTCTGTTTTCTAATCCTACTTTTAATCCTCAGATATGGATATGCTCCATATGGCTTTTTCAAGAAAATAGGCATCCATGGACCCAGTCCTATGCCATTTATTGGGACGTTTTTGGAGTACAGAAAGGTGAGACACATTTGTCAAATTAGTGATCTAAGCTTACACTCTGCTGATAATGGTTTTCACTGATACCTTTGTCCCTCCTCTCTCGTTTTATTCCTTAGGGCATCCACAATTTTGACACAGAATGCTATCAGAAATATGGAAAGATGTGGGGGTAAGTGTGTGTACAAGAATATATCTTATCATACATTTATCATGTGATGCTCCAGATTGTAACTGGCTCACCAAAATATCTGCTATTGCATTTCAAGGTTGTATGATGGCAGGCAGCCTGTACTTGCTATAATGGACACCGCTATGATCAAAACAGTCTTGGTTAAAGAGTGCTATTCTGTCTTCATCAATCGACGTGTAAGGAAAAACCACACTGTTCAATATCCCAAGTTATCACCTCAAAACTAATCCAGGAACACAATGTAAAGAAGGAATTCTGTCTGTGTGTTTGTGTTGAGGGTGGTTTAGGATTTAGGCCTAAATGGACCCTTACACGATGCTGTATCGGTTGTTGAAGATGATGAATGGAAGAGGATCCGCAGTATACTCTCTCCATCATTCACCAGCGGACGCCTGAAAGAGGTTAAAAAGCACTCTTTAGCTTTAACATATTTTTAATCACTACTACAAACTACTTTGTGCAATATTCACACCAGTTTTTCCATGATTTCGTTATGTAAATACTAAAGGATTTAATGTTTTTGTTATTTACGTTTTGGGCAGATGTACACGATAATGTTGCAGCACTCAAGTAATCTGTTGAAGAGTCTTCACAAGAAAGTAGAGGCGGATGAAGTGATGGATGTTAAAGAGTGAGTAAAGTTGTTTGTGATGAGATTGGGGCACCGACTCCTTATCAGTATTATCCAGTTAATTTGGTTAATTTTTCTATTCAGTAAACAGGAAAAAACATTTCTTAACATAAACATTATGATGTCTTATCTGTTGGCTTGTTCCTTTTTGTGTAGTGTATTTGGACCTTACAGTATGGATGTGGTGACCAGCACTGCCTTCAGTGTGGACATTGATTCCATCAACCATCCCTCTGATCCCTTTGTATCAAACATTAAAAGAATGGTCAAGTTCAACTTCCTGAATCCTTTGCTTGTGCTTGTGGGTATGTCAAACATTATGCTGTATAACAAGACTGTCTATCTTGTCCCAGTGAGCCCTGAGTTACTAAATATATCTTTTCAATTCTCATTCTTTTCAGTTCTGTTTCCATTCTTGAAGGGAATTTTTGATAAGATGGATGTGTCACTCTTCCCTGCTGAAGTGATGACTTTCTTCTATAGTTTTCTCGAGACGATCAAATCAGACCGGCAAAAGAATGAACATAAGGTAATGAGTATACAATGGATTTGATGTTGGTTGCTGACCAATGTGTTATATGTTGTGTTCATAACCTTTCCCCTTGAAAGGATTTATACTTTCTATTCTACTTCTATTTTGTCTGGCAGACTCGAGTGGATTTCATGCAGTTGATGGTGGACTCTCAGGGTTCAAAAAACAAAGACGATACAAAATCCAACAAAGGTGGAGAAAGAAACCACATGGATGAATTGAAGTTCATAATTTTTTTTATAGTCATGGCTGAAGGATCAATTTCAAGATATCAAGGATCAAGACGCCCTCCAATGAAAATCAAGTTTTTTAGCTTGTTAACGTTAAAAACATATGGTTCATATGCGACAAGACTTATCATGAGCAAAATAAACAATAAACGGCATGGCCGATCATATCCACATTGGAACTGCAGTGTACCAGTCAAGAGAGTCAGACAGCCAGGGTTTCATACATCACATACCTAAGGAACCAATCCCTTCAGCGATGGGGAATTGCATATCATTAACGCTACATCGAAACAGAAAGTGGTTGTAGAGTTGATAAAGGAAGAATGGTGAGCCTTCGTGTTTGAAAGGCATTGCTTTCTATTGTGCTCAAGTTGAATGATTTTATAATGTGTGTATTAAGTGATGCTTTGCTTACTGTCAATCAAAAATGGGAGTTTGGGAGGAAGTTGGAGGGGCATCTTTGTTGCTCAACATCAGTTAGTTAACAATCAGTTATATCAGTTGATATTGACGTCAGATCAAGTCTTGGACCAATAAGCAAAACTATGAGGAGTTTGACGTATTTTGCTGTGTCTTAAACTCCAGAACCTTGTTAACATCTACTTATTTAAAGTTGTCTTACAAATCTTCATATTTATTCAGAGATCTTACATTGTGTCCAGTACAGTCACCATCTTTTCCCAGTTTTAAATTTTTTAAGAACAGTGACAACCCACTGAGTTCCTTAATCGTCCAGTTAGACTCTAGAAAGGTTAATGTTGACTGGAATGGAGGAAAGAACGGTCAGTGACAAGTTAATGTATTATGAGCCTTTTGACACTGCAAAGCTACTAGCTGTGCCTCTATCATAACAGTGGTAATAGTTTAATCATGGTGTCTTTGTATTACAGGCCTTAGTGACCATGAGATCTTGTCTCAGGCCATGATTTTCATTTTTGCTGGCTATGAAACCAGTAGCAGCACCCTGGGATTTGTGGCCTACAACCTGGCAACCCACCCTCACATCCAAAAGACCCTGCAAAAGGAGATTGATGAAACCTTCCCAGAAAAGGTTACTTGAGTATTTTTTACAATAATTTTATCAGCAACTGATTATGTGCTACCAACTAATATCTACTTTACACTCCAGGATCGGCCAAGCTATGAAGCCGTGATGCAGATGGAATACCTGGACATGGTGATAAATGAGACGATGAGGCTGTATCCTATTGCTAATCGATTAGAGAGAGTTTCTAAGTCTTCTGTGGACATTAACGGTGTGACCATCCCCAAAGGAACTGTCGTCATGGTACCAATTTACACTCTCCACCGTGACCCCGCTTTGTGGTCTGAGCCTGATGCCTTCAAACCTGAAAGGTACTAGACTGGATTCATGGCAGACTACAGTCAGATTTGACCACAATTTAGTCATTTGGCTAATCAGCTTAATATGTTTGCTTAACTTTTTTTCAGGTTTAGCAAGAAGAACAAAGACAACATAGATCCGTATGCCTTCCTACCCTTTGGAGCAGGGCCAAGGAATTGTATTGGCATGAGATTTGCTCTCTTGATGATGAAGTTGGTCATGGTAGAGATCCTTCAGAACTTGAGCTTTGTGACGTGCAAGGAGACAGATGTGAGAAGAAGACATCTTTTTGTGTGTGTTTGTGGTCTTTGGGGAATTCAGATTTGAGCGTTGGCAGAGCTTCAATTGTGATACATTTCTTGTTTTCCTAGATTCCAATGGAGCTGGGAAATGATGGATTTACGGCACCCAAGAATCCCATCAAACTGAAGCTGGAGCCCAGAGCAACCGTTGACGATCCTCCTTCAAACTAACTCTGATTATCTGTAACGGATAAAACCAAACCAAGCTACAGCATAACAGTTCAATTTCAAACTAATTAAGGGGCACCATTTATTGAAAGAACATCATGCAAAACTTGGATCCAAAAGCTTGGTTCTACTAAACAAACCAGTGGTGATGTTTTTGTCATTTTGATTTACTGATATAGTTTAGTTTTTTCTCTATGTATTTTTACTGACTACATGATTTAATCTCTTTGATATCTTGAATATAAAAGAATAACAATTTGTGACATACCCATAAAAGTTCTAAAGTATGCCACTTCGCTGGTGCTACAGAATTACATTGCAATGTGTTATCACTGTGTGCATATCCCTCTTAGGGTTTTAAAACCGTAAACGGTTATTCATTTTTTTGTTTTGTCTGTGTTTCAAATGCCCATTTCCTGGAAGACATTTTGACACAGCCAGAAAAGCTCAAGTGCAAAGTAATGATGCAATTCCATTTAGCTGCTTCAGTTTCATCCTTTATTTTGTTTCTGTTCTTCTTACAACACAGTGCTGCCTTTGTCTGAAAAAATGAAAGCACTTGGCATCCACTGTAACAGCATTCAGAATTCAGATATTTGACCTGACCAGAATAAAATGATTATTATTCAGTCAATGTTGGAGGTGGACTCAGGGTTTCTACATGATTGCACCACAATGTGAAACACTCTGCCTCCCCTTGCTCCCATTCCAGTAACGTAGATATAACTCACATTACTGATTCTGCAGTTTTTCCCACAGTGACTCGTGACAATCCCTTGTTTCCACGTACTTAAATTGATCTTTTACTTACTGTAAGTTTACATGATTGGGCTTGGTTTTAGAATTTAGAAATAATAATTATGCATTAGCTTAATTAAAGTATTTAAAAATACTATTAATATTTCAACTCATGATGAAAAGGAAGCCATATCACCACACAGATATTATTCTGTCAGGATAATTTAAATCATGTACACAAACAATAAAATGATAAAACTCACTGTTGGAAGATGTAATGCGAGATATGTTGCGTAACCTCGATTTATCTCCAACTATGTGCGACCGCCCCTCCGGACCTTTACTCTCGCTCAACATTGAGAAGTGACTGCAGTCGACAGAGATGTGCAAAGGAGCAACGATGGGCTTTTTCCCGGAGTTTTCCATCGAGACCTGGACTTTAATAGTCTTTCTCCTTACTATAATCGCAGTGTAAGTAGGGCCTATGTGGTGTTGTTTATCAATGTCTTTTAACATGCTGAGAGAGAAAAAATGTAGACAAAACGAACCAATTACAGATTTAAAAGAAGGGGGGACTGATTTTGTAACGATCTCTTCTAAACTGTGTGAGCATTGTTAAACTTAGTTTTATTTTACTGTGTAGTCTGAATTCGCAGCCAGGCTGAGTTGCTGCACAATGAGATCTGGTCTGTTGTGGAGCAGACATGATCAGCAGAGAGGTGAATAGCATTGATTTGGCTGCACTTCCCACTTATTCCAAAACAAACAATCTGATAGTTTTTTCCCACTGCAATACCAAGAAACTGCACTCGCTGCAAAATATGACCGCTATAGTAGCTTTGAAAATAGGGATATGGGGCAGTACATTTCATGAATTTACTGTTTGTCAGGCCGCACTTTAGAGTTTACTTCAAAGAGTTCACCATACAATCTCTTCATGGCTCTGGCTTCAGGCATATGGTGGGGGGGGGGGGGGGGGGGGGGGTTATATTGCACCTGTGCTTTTCAAGTTGCAACTCTAATAAAGGGGACAAGATCTTTTTGGTATATAATAAAAATATCAAACTACACACAGAAACTACTCTCAAACTACTGCTGCTCTTTATGCTGTGGCCATATGACCTTTGCTTCAACAAACACAATAGCGGTGAACCGAACAACATGAGGTGCAAACATGATTATGCTGCAGGACCGGTTTGTGGTTTGAGAAGATGTTATAGTTGATGGCTGCTGCTGTGTTTGTGGTCTTAGGTGAAATGTCATATTAGGAATGAACCTGTTTTACTTTTTACAGCCACCTCTTAAGGCTACAGGACGTCAGTTTTGAATACCAATTTATGATTGCTGGAAAAGGGATACACCCTCTGCATTTAAAGTATAGCCTACTGACCACTTCTGTGACCATGTGAGGGAATGTGAAGCACATCAATGACTCATAATAATGATAACGGTTGATACTCATTGAGGTAAAATTACATAAGGGCTGTAAAATATGTCATAAATTTGCCAATTTAATACCAGGCAGACATTTAACAATTTAATAAAATAGACAAGACATTGACCAGAGAGCAGGACAATCAAACATTTTGGTTTATGGCATTCAACTAACGCTGGTCAGTTTAAACTGGATTAATGTCAGTGGGTTTATTACTACAGTATGACCAATAAGCAGTTGTGTGACGTGTATGATAACAAGTGTAATCCTAGTATTTGTAAAACAAACAAAGAAGACTTGCAATAATTGCAATACAAGTCTACATTCTTTATCAAAAACGTATTTATTTATACTTGATTATTTTTATTTTCTCTTATAATGAAAATTATATAAAAAATATAAAAGAAGATATATTCAAAGACAAAGCATGAAAGAAATAAAGTGTGGAGACATTTCACAAAAGTACAGGAGGGTAGATAAAATGATTTTTGGAATCACAGATGGATTTGATCTCTGTTTTTAACTTTTAAATGCACTGTAAGGTGACCTTGGGTGTCCTGAAAGGCGCCTCTAAATTAAATGTATTATTATTCTGTTTTCTAATCCTACTTTTAATCCTCAGATATGGATATGTTCCATATGGCTTTTTCAAGAAAATAGGCATCCGTGGACCCAGTCCTATGCCATTTATTGGGACGTTTTTGGAGTACAGAAAGGTGAGACGCATTTGTCAAATTAGTGATCTAAGCTTACACTCTGCTGATAATGGTTTTGACTGATACCTTTGTCCCTCCTCTCTCGTTTTATTCCTTAGGGCATCCACAATTTTGACACAGAATGCTATCAGAAATATGGAAAGATGTGGGGGTAAGTGTGTGTACAAGAATATATCTTATCATACATTTATCATGTGATGCTCCAGGTTGTAACTGGCTCACCAAAATATCTGCTATTGCATTTCAAGGTTGTATGATGGCAGGCAGCCTGTACTTGCTATAATGGACACCGCTATGATCAAAACAGTCTTGGTTAAAGAGTGCTATTCTGTCTTCACCAATCGACGTGTAAGGAAAAACCACACTGTTCAATATCCCAAGTTATCACCTCAAAACTAATCCAGGAACACAATGTAAAGAAGGAATTCTGTGTTTGTGTTTGTGTTGAGGGGGGTTTAGGATTTAGGCCTAAATGGACCCTTACGCGATGCTGTATCAATAGTAGAAGATGAAGAATGGAAGAGGATCCGCAGTGTACTCTCTCCATCATTCACCAGCGGACGCCTGAAAGAGGTTAAAAAGCACTCTTTAGCTTTAACATATTTTTAATCACTACTACAAACTACTTTGTGCAATATTCACACCAGTTTTTCCATGATTTCGTTATGTAAATACTAAAGGATTTAATGTTTTTGTTATTTACGTTTTGGGCAGATGTACACGATAATGTTGCAGCACTCAAGTAATCTGTTGAAGAGTCTTCAGAAGAAAGTAGAGGCGGATGAAGTGATGGATGTTAAAGAGTGAGTAAAGTTGTTTGTGATGAGATTGGGGCACCGACTCTTTATCAGTATTATCCAGTTAATTTGGTTAATTTTTCTATTCAGTAAACAGGAAAAAACCATTTCTTAACATAAACATTATGATGTCTTATCTGTTGGCTTGTTCCTTTTTGTGTAGTGTATTTGGACCTTACAGTATGGATGTGGTGACCAGCACTGCCTTCAGTGTGGACATTGATTCCATCAACCATCCCTCTGATCCCTTTGTATCAAACATTAAAAGAATGGTCAAGTTCAACTTCCTGAATCCTTTGCTTGTGCTTGTGGGTATGTCAAACATTATGCTGTATAACCATACTGTCTATCTTGTCCCCTTGAGCCCTGAGTTACTAAATATATGTTTTCAATTCTCATTCTTTTCAGTTCTGTTTCCATTCTTGAGGGGAATTTTTGATAAGATGGATGTGTCACTCTTCCCTGCTGAAGTGATACATTTCTTCTATAGTTTTCTCGAGACGATCAAATCAGACCGGCAAAAGAATGAACATAAGGTAATGAGTATACAATGGATTTGATGTTGGTTGCTGACCAATGTGTTATATGTTGTGTTCATAACCTTTCCCCTTGAAAGGATTTATACTTTCTATTCTACTTCTATTTTGTCTGGCAGACTCGAGTGGATTTCATGCAGTTGATGGTGGACTCTCAGGGTTCAAAAAACAAAGACGATACAAAATCCAACAAAGGTGGAGAAAGAAACCACATGGATGAATTGAAGCTCATCATGTCTTTTTGTAGTCATGGCTGAAGGATCAATTGCAGATATCAAGGATCACTTTCTTCCTTAAAGACCCCCTCCAATGAAAATCAAGTTTTTTAGCCTAACAACATATGGTGTTTTTTTTATACGCCTGAAAACGGCATGGCCGATCATTTTCACCTTGAAACTGCAGTGTACCAGTTAAGGGTATCAAAAACATGGAGTCAGACAGCCAGGGTTTCATACATCACATAACTTAGGAACCAATCCCGTCAGCGACCATATCATCAACGCTACGTCGAAACAGAGAGTGGTTGTAGATTTGTTCAAGGAGGAATGGTGAGCCTTCATGTTCAAAAGGCATCGCTTTTCATTGTGCTTCAGTTGAACGATTTTAAAATGTGTGTATTACGTGATGCTTTGCGTACTGCCAATCACTGACTGTCACGGTATGGTACAGGAGAGGACCCAATTGTAGGATAACAGACAAGGTTTTAACAAAAAGCGAGCCTTTAATAAAACAAAGCTGAATCCATAAATACAAAGTAACAAATAAAACTGAAAACACAAACCAACGAGGGGCAGACACGGGGCAGACACGGGGCAGACACAGGGCAGATACGGGGCAGACACGGCAGGTAACAACCAGGTAACAACCACGTAACAACCATGTAACATGAATGACAATCCGACAAGGCACACTGGGGCAGACAGGGATATTATACACATACACCAAACGAGGGAACAAGACACAGCTGGGGGAGAAAGGCAAAGACACTAGGGCAGAGTAAATGGACACAGGAGAAACAAATTAACAATCAGAAAGAGTGGGAAAGCACACAGACAGGAAGTACAACTAGACATGACACAAGGGGGTGTGAACATTTCAAAATAAAACAGGAAACCAAAGTACAACCAGATCGTGAACACTGACAAATAAAAAAATGTGCGTTTGGGAGCAAGTAAGAGGGCATCTTTGTTGCTTAACATCAGGTAACTGATTTTGACGTCATATCAAATGTTGGACCAATAAGTAAAACTGAGGAGTTTGACATATTTTGCTGTGTCTTGAAGCTCCAGAACCTTGCAAACATCTATATATTGAAAGTTTTCTTAAAAATCTTCATAATTATTCAGAGCTTTTATTTTGTGTCCAGTATAGTCAACATCTTTTTCCAGTTTCAAAATCAGATTTTTAAGTACAGTGACAACCCACTGAGTTCCTTAATCGTCCAGTTAGACTCTAGAAAGGTTAATGTTGACTGAATAGAGGAAAGAACGGTCAATGACAAGTTAATGTATTATGAGCCTTTTGACACTGCAAAGCTACTATCTGTGCCTCTATCATCACAGTGGTAATAGTTTAATCATGGTGTCTTTGTATTACAGGCCTTAGTGACCACGAGATCCTGTCTCAGGCCATCTTTTTCATTTTTGCTGGCTATGAAACCAGTAGCAGCACCCTGGGATTTGTGGCCTACAACCTGGCCACCCACCCTCACATCCAAAAGACCCTGCAAAAGGAGATTGATGAAACCTTCCCAGAAAAGGTTACTTGAGTATTTTTTACTATCATTTTATCAGCAACTGATAATGTGCTACCAATTAATATCTACTTTACACTCCAGGATCGGCCAACCTATGAAGCCGTGATGCAGATGGAATACCTGGACATGGTGATAAATGAGACGATGAGGCTGTACCCTATTGCTAATCGATTAGAGAGAGTTTCTAAGTCTTCTGTGGACATTAACGGTGTGACCATCCCCAAAGGAACTGTCGTCATGGTACCAATTTACACTCTCCACCGTGACCCCGCTTTGTGGACTGAGCCTGATGCCTTCAAACCTGAAAGGTACTAGACTGGATTCATGGCAGACTACAGTCAGATTTGACCACAATTTAGTCATTTGGCTAATCAGCTTAATATGTTTGCCTATCTTTTTTTCAGGTTCAGCAAAGAGAACAAAGACAACATAGATCTGTATGCCTTCCTACCCTTTGGAGCAGGGCCAAGGAATTGTATTGGCATGAGATTTGCTCTATTGATGATGAAGTTGGTCATGGTAGAGATCCTTCAGAACTTGAGCTTTG
This sequence comes from Cottoperca gobio, assembly GCF_900634415.1. Classification (NCBI taxonomy): domain Eukaryota; kingdom Metazoa; phylum Chordata; class Actinopteri; order Perciformes; family Bovichtidae; genus Cottoperca; species Cottoperca gobio. The sequence goes on from NC_041361.1 coordinate 8,535,814, forward strand.
TGACGTGCAAGGAGACAGAGGTGAGAAGAAGACATCTTTTTGTGTGTGTTTGTGGTCTTTGGGGAAATCAGATTTGAGCGTTGGCAGAGCTTCAATTGTGACACATTTCTTGTTTTCCTAGATTCCAATGGAGCTGGGAAATGATGGATTTACGGCACCCAAGAATCCCATCAAACTGAAGCTGGAGCCCAGAGCAACCGTTGACGATCCTCCTTCAAACTAACTCTGATTATCTGTAACGGCTAAAACCAAACCAAGCTACAGCATAACAGTTCAATTTCAAACTAATTAAAGGGCACCATTTATTGAAAGAACATCATGCAAAACTTGGATCCAAAAGCTTGGTTCTACTAAACAAACCAGTGGTGATGTTTTTGTCATTTTGATTTACTGATATAGTTTAGTTTTTTCTCTATGTATTTTTACTGACTACATGATTTAATCTCTTTGATATCTTGAATATAAAAGAATAACAATTTGTGACATACCCATAATAGTTCTAAAGTATGCCACATCGCTGGTGCAACAGAATCACATTGCAATGTGTTATCACTGTGTGCATATCCCTCTTAGGGTTTTAAAACCGTAAACGGTTGTTCATTTTTTAGTTTTGTCTGTGTTTCAAATGCCCATTTCCTGGAAGACATTTGGACAAGTGCACAAGTGCAAAAATAATGATTCAATTCCATTTAGCTGCTTCAGTTTCATCCTTTATTTTGTTTCTGTTCTTCTTACAACACAGTGCTGCCTTTGTCTGAAAAAATTAAAACACTTGGCATCCACTGTAACAGCATTCAGCATTCAGATATTTGACCTGACCAGAATAAAATGATTATTATTCAGTCAATGTTGGAGGTGGACTCAGGGTTTCTACATGATTGCACCACAATGTGAAACACTCTGCCTCCCCTTGCTCCCATTCCAGTAATGTATATAACAACTCACATTACTGATTCTGCAGTTTTTCCCACAGTGACTCGTGACAATCCCTTGTTTCAACTGGTTTAACATACTTAAATCGATCTTTTACTTACTGTAAGTTTACATGATTGGGCATGGTTTTAGAATTTAGAATTAATAATTATGCATTAGCTTAATTAATTAGTATTTAGAAATACTATTAATATTTCAACTCATGATGAAAAGGGAGGCATATCACCACACAAATAATATTCCGCCAGGATCATTTAAATCATGTACACAAACATTAAAATTATAAAACGCACTGTTGGAAGATGTAATGCGAGATATGTTGCGTAACCTTGAATGTATCTCCAACTATGTGCGACCGCCCCTACGGACCTTTACTCTCGCTCAACATTGAGAAGTGACTGCAGTCGACAGAGATGTGCAAAGGTGCAACGATGGGCTTTTTCCCGGAGTTTTCCATCGAGACCTGGACTTTAATAGTCTTTCTCCTTACTATAATCGCAGTGTAAGTAGGGCCTATGTGGTGTTGTTTATCAATGTCTTTTAACATGCTGAGAGAGAAAAAATGTAGACAAAACTGAACCAATTACAGATTTAAAAGAAGGGGGGGTGATTTTGTAACGGTCTCTTCTAAACTGTGTGAGTATTGTAAAACTTAGTTTTATTTTACTGTGTAGTCCGAATTCGCAGCCAGGTTGAGTTGCTGCACAATGAGATCTGGTCTGTTGTGGAGCAGGCTTTGAAAATAGCGATATGGGGCAGTACATTTCATGAATTTACTGTTTATCAAGCCACACTTTAGAGTTTACTTTAAAGAGTTCACCATACAATCTCTTCATGGCTCTGGCTTCAGGCATATGGCAGTTGGTGCGGTTTCATCTATAGTAGCTCAAAATAAGTCAAAGATATCTGCTGTGGGGGGAAAGTTATATTACACCTGTGCTTTTCATGTTAAAATTCTAAAAGGGGGTAATATTTTTTGGGTATAATAAAAAATATCAAACTACTCTCAAACTACTGCTGCTCTTTATACTGTGGCCATATGACCTTTGCTTCAACAAACACAATAGCGGTGAACCGAACATGAGGTGCAAACATGATTATGCTGCAGGACCGGTTTGTGGTTTGAGAAGATGTTATAGTTGATGGCTGCTGCTGTGTTTGTGGTCTTAGGTGAAATGTCATATTAGGAATGAACCTGTTTTACTTTTTACAGCCACCTCTTAAGGCTACAGGACGTCAGTTTTGAATACCAATTTATGATTGCTGGAAAAGGGATACACCCTTTGCATTTAAAGTATAGCCTACTGACCACTTCTGTGACCATGTGAGGGAATGTGAAGCACATCAATGACTCAATGATAACGGTTGATACTCATTGAGGTAAAATTACATAAGGGCTGCAAAATGTCATAATTCTGCCAATTTTATACCAGGCAGACATTTAACAATTTAATAAAATAGACAAGACATTGACCAGAGAGCAGGACAATCAAACATTTTGGTTTATGGCATTCAACTAACGCTGGTCAGTTTAAACTGGATTAATGTCAGTGGGTTTATTACTACAGTATGACCAATAAGCAGTTGTGTGATGTGTATGATAACAAGTGTAATCCTAGTATTTGTAAAAACAAAGAAGACTTGCAATAATTGCAATACAAGTCTACATTCTTTATCAAAAACTTATTTATACTTGATTATTTTTATTTTCTCTTATCATGAAAATGATATAAAAAATATAAAAGAAGATATATTCAAAGACAAAGCATGAAAGAAATAAAGTGTGGAGACATTTCACAAAAGTACAGGAGGGTAGATAAAATTATTATTATTATTATTTTCTTTAGCCTTTATTTATACAGGTAAAAGCTCATTGAAACACAGGGTCTCATTCTCAAGAGAGACCTGATCAGATGGTAACAGTACCATACAAAGTTACAGAGAGACAGTGTCACAACAAGTCGACGGTGGACCCAAGTGCAGCACACAGGAAGCCAAGGATAATTACTAATAACTTTTATTGGTAGTCAGGAGCAGGTTATAGCCGAGTAAACAGATCCACAGCGGGATGATAATAATCCACAAGGACAAACCAATAGGTAGCAGGCAGGGGGTAAATCGGGTCAGAGGGTCGGAAAACAGGTAAGGCAGGTTGAAGGAATCCGGTCTGGGTCGGGAAACAGGCGAGGGAGACAGGTCCAAAACAGGCTTGGTCAGGAAACAGGCAAAACAGGCAGGTCAGAGGCAGGCAGGGTCGGCAACGAGAAATCTGTTTAGGGAAGAGCGCTGGAAAGACTTGCATTATGTGAAGTACAATCTGGTAGTGAAGTGGAGGCCAGAGCAGGCTTAAATACTAACTAGTCTTAATTGCTTGCAGCAGGGAGAGTCAGGTGAGCTGCAGAGGAGGCATGGCTAGCAGGTGAGTGAGGTGAGTGTCACCCCACTAGGCAAGCAAGCCTTAAAGCAGGGGTGTCAAACATGTGGCGCGGGATGACTTTGCAAAGTGTAAAAATGAGTTATTTTGATCATAAAGTAAAAGCCTTTGTAGATACACTGTGATCAGTAAGTTGTAACACACATTTTTAAGAAATTTCAGGTTGATGTTTTGTAAAAAGATTAAGTTTGAACATTTTCGGAATGTACGTGTACTTTTTTGCACTAAAACAAAGGGAACAATTTGGAGTTGTCGTTATTTATAGGTTATTATGCTAGGATTTTACTGGTCCGGCCCACCTGAGATCAAATTGTGCTGAATGTGGTCCCTGAACTAAAATGAGTTTGACACCCCTGCCTTAAGGGAACGGAAACTGTGACAGACAGAACACTAAACACAGAGGCAACTGTCAAATAAAACATTAAAAAATCGTCATTGAAAGTGCAAAGTGTGTAGAATTAGGTATTGCAAGAACAAACACTGACAGATGATTTCTCCAGGTTTTTGTTTTTATCTCCTAGGGCAGGGGTCGGGAACCTTTTTGGCTGGGAGAGCCATAAAAGCTAAATAGTTTTTTATGTATTTCCTCGAGAGCCATATATAAAAATATATAAATTTGAATGCAACTTTATGCGTGCATTTTTTAAGAATAATACGTCTCCGAGTACTAATAGCAGTATCAGTGTTTCATTGAACAGGTGCTCTTTTATTAAATAAACTAAACGCTTACGTTATTTATCTCATTTATGTGCACGTTTCAGTGTTTACTGCACGGGTGTCAAACTTAAGGCAATTATATCCGGCCCGCGAGAAAATATCATACGTCTGTCATAACTGGCCCGCCGGTTTTGGTAATTAAATCAATGCATGGCACAACCACGGGAAAAGACATTTGAGGAAGTATCTAAATGTGTGAATGAAATGAAAGTTTTTGGAAAGCAAAGGGAAAGACACCACAGATCTCTGGGACAAAAGTGGCGATGTGAGCTGGCCTTTGTGTGCGACATAACGAAGCATCTCACTGTTAAACCTCCAGTTTCAGGGCCGTGTGATCACGGACATGTGTGATGCAGTGAGAGCTTTCTAAGCCAAGTTGCCTGTGGGAGACTCTGGTGCAGAAGGAAACTTTGGTCACTGCGTGTTTCCAAACACTGACAAACCATCTCCACCGCGCATTCTGCTCATAAACTGAGAGCATTTGCCGACTTTGCAGCTCAGAAATTTAAATTGAACTGCTCAGCAATCCGTTTGCAGTTGACTTAAATATGTTCCATATCTTTTTGCACTTTATCCAATATGTGTATCCTGTTCAATAAATGTGGACCGTGTTTGGCTCTCCCTGTGATTGAGTTTGACACCCCCGGTCTACTGCTTACTTTGTGCAGTTTCTCATCTGCTCGGTTTCGCGAAAGGCGGGGCTCCGCCCCCTACGGACACACGTGTGAACACACCTTAACCTACAGCCAGAGACAGAGCAGAGGAAAGGAGAGGGGAGAATTAAAAACAAATCCACTGCTAAATGTTTTACTTTAAAATGACACAATATAATTATTTATTACTTGTTGATCATGTTAAAAAATGTTAAACGAGCCATATTGCATTATCGAAAGAGCCATGTCCTAGGGGTATCAAGCTGGACAGCTTAAGTTCCTGCTGAAGCGTGTTCCAGGTTGAGGGGGCAGAGTATGACAAGGCCTTTTCTCCAAGTTTCGTGCAAATTGAGGGGACGGACAGAGTGATGTAGTTCTGAGATCGTAGCCCAAAGCTGTACTCCATCCATCCATCCATCCATCGTCTACCGCTTATCCGGGATCGGGTCGCGGGGGCAGAAGCTCCAGTAAGGAACCCCAATCTTCCCTTCTCCGGGCCACATCCTCCAGCTCCGACTGGGGGATCCTGAGGCGTTCCCAGGCCAGTGAGGAGATATAATCTCTCCACCGAGTCCTGGGTCTTCCCCAGGGTCTCCTCCCAGCTGGACGTGCCTGGAACACCTCCCTAGGGAGGCGCCCAGGTGGCATCCTTACTAGATGCCCGAACCACCTCAACTGGCTCCTTTCAACGTAAAGGAGCAGCGGCTCTACTCCGAGTCTCTCACGGATGGCTGAGCTTCTCACCCTATCTCTAAGGGAGACGCCAGCCACCCGTCTGAGAAAACCCATTTTGGCCGCTTGTACCCGTGATCTCGTTCTTTCGGTCATGACCCAGCCTTCATGACCATAGGTGAGGGTAGGAACGAAGATCGACCGGTATATTGAGAGCTTTGCCTTCTGGCTCAGCTCTCTTTTCGTCACAACGGTGCGGTAAAGTGACTGTAATACCGCCCCCGCTGCTCCGATTCTCCGGCCAATCTCTCGCTCCATTGTCCCCTCACTCGCGAACAAGACCCCGAGGTACTTGAACTCCTTCACTTGGGGTAAAGGCTCATTCCCTACCCGGAGTAGGCAATCCACCGGTTTCCTGCTGAGAGCCATGGCCTCAGATTTAGAGTTGCTGATCCTCATCCCAACCGCTGCACACTCGGCTGCGAACCGATCCAGTGACTGTTGAAGGTCACAGACCGATGATGCCATAAGGACCACATCATCTGCAAAGAGCAGCGATGAGATCCTCAGGTCACCGAACTGCAACCCCTCTCCTCCACGACTACGCCTCGATATCCTATCCATGAAAATCACGAACAGGATTGGTGATAAAGCGCAGCCCTGTCGGAGGCCAACATTCACGGGAAACGAGTCCGACTTACTGCCGAGTATCCGGACACAACTCTCGCTTTGGGCGTACAGGGATTGGATGGCCCTCAAAAGTGACCCCCTCACCCCATACTTCCCGCAGCACCTCCCACAGTATCACCCGGGGGACCCGGTCATACGCCTTCTCCAGATCCACAAAACACATGTAGACCGGATGGGCGTACTCCCAGGCCCCCTCCAGGATCCTTGCAAGAGTAAAGAGTTGGTCTGTTGTTCCACGACCAGGACGGAATCCGCATTGTTCCTCTTCAATCAGAGGTTCGACTACCGGCCGAACCCTCCTTTCCAGTACCTTGGAGTAGACTTTATCAGGGAGGCTGAGAAGTGTGATACCCCTGTAGTTGGCACACACTATCTGGTCCCCCTTTTTAAATAGGGGAACCACCACCCCGATCTGCCAACCCCTAGGCACTGTCCCAGACTTCCACGCAATGTTGACGAGGCGTGTCAACCAAGACAGCCCCTCAACACCTAAAGCCTTCAGCATTTCTGGACGGATCTCATCAACCCCTGCGGCCCCTGCCACTGTGGAGTTGTTTGACTACCTCAGTGACTTCCATCAGGGAAATTGACGATGATCCCCCATCAGCTTCCAGCTCTGCCTCAACCATAGAGGGCGTGTTAGTCGGATTCAGGAGTTCCTCAAAGTGCTCCTTCCAGCGGCCGATAACCTTCTCAGTTGAAGTCAGCAGGGTCCCACCCTTGCTGTACACAGCTTGGATGGTTCCTCGCTTCCCCCCCGGATGGTTTTCCAGAAGCACCTTGGTGCCGACTGAAAGTCCTTCTCCATAGCTTCTCCGAACTTCTCCCACACCCGCTGCTTTGCCTCTGACACGGCAGAAGCTGCCGCCCTTCTAGTCCTTCGATACCCTGCAACTTTTTCCGGAGTCCTCCCGAATAACATAACCCGGAAGGACTCCTTCTTCAGTCGGACGGCTTCCCTGACCACCGGGGTCCACCACGGTGTTCGAGGGTTACCGCCCCTTGAGGCACCTAAGACCTTGAGACCACAGCTCATCACCGCAGCTTCAGCAATAGAGGTTTTGAACATCGCCCACTCAGGTTCAATGCCCCCAACCTCCACAGGGATAGCTGAAAAGCTCCGCCGGAGGTGTGAGTTAAAGATCCCCAGGACAGGGGCTTCCTCCAGACGTTCCCAGTTCACCCGCACTACCCGTTTGGGTTTACCAGGTCTGTCCAGAGTATTCCCCCATCCCTTGATCCAACTCACCACCAGATGGTGATCAGTCGACAGCTCCGCCCCTCTCTTCACCCGAGTGTCCAAAACATGCGGCCTCAGATCAGATGATACGATTACGAAATCGATCATTGACCTTTGGCCTAGGGTGCTCTGGTACCACGTGCACTTATGAGCATCCTTATGTTCGAACATGGTGTTTGTTATGGCCATTCCATGACTAGCACAGAAGTCCAACAACAAACGACCGTTCGGGTTTAGATCAGGGAGGCCCTTCCTCCCAATCACGCCTCTCCAGGTGTCTCCATCGTTTCCCACGTGTGCGTTGAAGTCTCCCAGCAAGACTACGGAGTCCCCTACTGGAGCCCCCTGCAGGGCTCCATTCAGGGTCTCCATGAAGGCCGAATACTCAGAACTGCGGTTTGGGGCATAGGCACAAACAACAGTCAGAGTTTTCCCCCCCCATAACCCGAAGGCGTAGGGAGGCGACCCTCTCGTCCACCGGGATAAACTCCAACATAGCGGCGCTCAGCCGGGGGCTAGTGAGTATCCCCACCCCGGCCCGACGCCTCAGACCTTGGGCAACTCCGGAGAAGAATAGAGTCCAACCCCTATCCAGGAGTACAGTTCCAGAGCCAAGACTGTGCGTGGAGGTAAGCCCTACCAGATCCAACTGGTAGCGATCCACCTCCCGCACTAGTTCCGGCTCCTTCCCCCACAGAGAGGTGACGTTCCACGTCCCCAGAGCCAGCCTCTGCTGCCCGGGTCTGGTCCGTCGAGGTCCCTGACCATCACTGCCACCCGTGTGACAGCGCACCAGACCCCAGCGGTTTTTCCCATGAGTGGTGGGCCCACAGGATGGATAGATGGGAGGCACCACGTAGCTTCTTCGGGCTGTGCCCGACCGGGCTCCGTGGCAAACCCGGCCACCAGGCGCTCGCTGTCGGGCCCTCCCTCTGGGCCTGGCTCCAGACGGGGGTCCCGGGCTTCCTCCAGGCAGGGTCTCTCCTTTCCTTTCCCTTTCTTTCATGAAGTCGTTTTTGAACCATTCTTAGTCTGGCCCCTCACCTGAGACCAATTTGCCTTGGGAGACCCTACCAGGAGCACTAGGCTCCAGACAACACAGCTCTCAGGTTCATAGGGACACACAAACCTCTCCACCACGATAAGGTGATGGTTCCCAGAGAGGCAAAGCTGTACTGCTTTTGTGATATGTAAGTGAATATGTAGATGGGCAGCAGTCCAAGCATAGATGTCTAGATGAATTTGTACTAGTGCAGAGATCTGCGCATTGATAGTGATGTCTAGTTGACTAAAGAGTAGAGTGTGCAATGATGTGTGAGGGGTTTACAGAGCCCCATGATAGACAGCATCCAGCAGATGAAGGGAGTGAGCTGAGACGTACATTTACACAACATCCCCATAGCCCAAGAGTGGCAAAAATGTGGCAGCTACAAGTCGTTTTCTAGCCTTGGTGGAGAAGCAGGCCTTGTTTCTAAAAAAGAAGCCCAGTTTTCATTTCAATTTCCTTAAAATATTGTCAATATGGTGTTAAAGCAGAGATTGTCATCAGTTGTGATGCCTAAGTATTTGTAGGTGTTGACCATTTCAAAGGGGGGTACCATGTGCAGACATGACGCATGATGCAGCTGGTACCCTTTTCTTATTGGAAAATAACATGACCTTTGTCTTGTCTGCATTTAACACCAACCTGAGATTGAATAGGTGCGACTGAATAATGTTAAAAGCAGACTGCAGACGTTCAAATGCAAGGGCAACAGTGCAAGCACAACAGTATCGTCGGCATAAAGATGTACAGAGGCATCAATATTTTCACCCATATCATTTACATAAATTGTAAAAAGGGTGGGTCCTAAGACCGAACCTTGAGGAACACCTCTGGTGACATTAAGAAAGCTGGAGGAGAGACCACTGAATTGTACACATTGCTTACGATTTGAAAGGTAGTTTAAAAACCAACGAACAGTTTGGTCAGTTCTTTGTATGTTGCACTTGTATTGGTTTGGCTGATTTGTAGCTAATTGTTGAATTTGTATTCTATTGTTTCTGTTGCACTTGGTTTGGCTTATTTGAAGCTATTATTATGCACTTAAAGGATTGTACCTATTGAAGCTAATGCACTTGCAAGAATCTTGTTGTTTGGAGCTGTATCCTCATGATTGTTTGCACCTTTTGTAAGTCGCTTTAGACAAAAGCGTCAGCTAAATGAACTGTAATGTAATGTCAGGCAGGCCTATATCTGATAACTTCTGGCATAAAATGCCATGATCCACAGTATCAAATGCCTTGGATAAATCTATAAAAAGCGCAGTCCAATAACTTTTTGCGTCCAAGCCTTCAACAATATCATTCATTACTTTCAAAGCAGCCGTTAATGTACTGTGCTGCTTCCTAAAGCCCGACTGGTGAGGAGATAGAATGTTGTTCAAGCTTAAATATTCTTTTGTTTGATCATTCACCAGCCTTTCGAGTACTTTAGCTAAAATAGAGAGCTTGGAAATGGGTCTGTAATTATTCATCACCATGGGATCACCACCTTTCAATAGGGGGAGAACATAGGCAGTTTTCCAAACATCTGTAATAATAATAATAAACTTTATTTGTATAGCACCTTTCATACAAGAATTGCAGCCCAAAGTGCTTCACAGCAAAAACATAAAAATTAGTACAAAATTAGACAGAATAAGAGTATTTAATAATCACGGTGTTGATGTAAATGAGTGTGAAAAAGCATTAAAGATAGTATAAAATAGCATTGGAAATCAAGCCAAGTTTCCCTATCTGTGCCGTACTTAACGACCCTCCTGCCGGGAAACCACATTCATCACACCATTCTTGTAAATGTTTTAAACTATCAAAGCCATATTTTGAAAGCATGAGATCAACAATGGGCTCCTGTGGCCTTTAAACTGGTTTACTCCCTTTGCTACACATTCTTGGTAGTCTTTGATTTACGTTTACAGCGTCAACCTCTTTATCAAGGAGTAAGGAGAAAGTGTGGCTCGCTTTTGGCTCTTTTAATGGAAGCAGTACAGCAATTACACAGTTGACGAAAAAGAAGCCAGTCAGCCTCAGATCCAGACTTCCTCACAGCAGCCTTCACCCTGAACCGGCGAAACGGAGCATGTTTATTTAAAAAAGAACTAAAGCTGTCATAGAAATAATTCCAAGCTTGGTCAACATCACCAATCAATAAAATACGATTCCATTTAAATGTCAAACTGCTTAATAGCTGATTTGGAGAGGATGACCTGAGCAGCAAAATTAGATTTCACATAAATCGCCACGCCACCGCCTTTTTTGGGGCGGTCCGAACGATAAATATTGAAGCCATCAATTGCGACATCTTTATCCATTATATTCTTCGAAAGCCATATGTGATTTTGGAATCACATATATTTTGGAATCACATGTGGATTTGATCTCTGTTTTCTAATCCTACTTTTAATCCTCAGATATGGATATGCTCCATATGGCTTTTTCAAGAAAATAGGCATCCGTGGACCCAGTCCTATGCCATTTATTGGGACGTTTTTGGAGTACAGAAAGGTGAGACGCATTTGTCAAATTAGTGATCTAAGCTTACACTCTGCTGATAATGGTTTTGACTGATACCTTTGTCCCTCCTCTCTCGTTTTATTCCTTAGGGCGTCCACAATTTTGACACAGAATGCTATCAGAAATATGGAAAGATGTGGGGGTAAGTGTGTGTACAAGAATATATCTTATCATACATTTATCATGTGATGCTCCAGGTTGTAACTGGCTCACCAACATATATGCTATTGCATTTCAAGGTTGTACGATGGCAGGCAGCCTGTACTTGCTATAATGGACACAACTATGATCAAAACAGTCTTGGTTAAAGAGTGCTATTCTGTCTTCACCAATCGACGTGTAAGGAAAAAACCACACTGTTCAATAACCCAAGTTATCACCTCAAATCTAATCCATGAACACAATGTAAAGAAGGAATTCTGTCTGTATGTTTGTGTTGAGGGTGGTTTAGGATTTAGGCCTAAATGGACCCTTACACGATGCTGTATCGGTTGTTGAAGATGATGAATGGAAGAGGATCCGCAGTATACTCTCTCCATCATTCACCAGCGGACGCCTGAAAGAGGTTAAAAAGCACTCTTTAGCTTTAACATATATTTTTTGTGCAATATTCACACCGGTTTTTCCATGATTTCGGTATGTAAATACTGAAGGATTTAATGTTTTTGTTATTTACGTTTTGGGCAGATGTACACGATAATGTTGCAGCACTCAAGTAATCTGATGAAGAGTCTTCAGAAGAAAGTAGAGGCGGATGAAAGTGATGGATGTTAAAGAGTGAGTAAAGTTGTTTGTGATGACATTGGGGCACCGACTCCTTATCAGTATTATCCAGTTAATTTGGTTAATTGTGCTATTCAATAAACAGTAAACAACATTCATTAACATAAACATTATGATGTCTTATCTGTTGGCTTGTTCCTTTTTGTGTAGTGTATTTGGACCTTACAGTATGGATGTGGTGACCAGCACTGCCTTCAGTGTGGACATTGATTCCATCAACCATCCCTCTGATCCCTTTGTATCAACATTAAAAGAATGGTCAAGTTCAACTTCCTGAGTCCTTTGCTTGTGCTTGTGGGTATGTCAAACATTATGCTGTATAACCAGACTGTCTATCTTGTCCCCTTGAGCCCTGAGTTACTAAATATATCTTTTCAATTCTCATTCTTTTCAGTTCTGTTTCCATTCTTGAAGGGAATTTTTGAGAAGATGGATGTGTCACTCTTCCCTGCTGAAGTGATGACTTTCTTCTATAGTTTTCTCGAGACGATCAAATCAGACCGGCAAAAGAATGAACATAAGGTAATGAGTATACAATGGATTTGATGTTGGTTGCTGTTGTGTTATATGTTGTGTTCATAACCTTTCCCCTTGAAAGGATTTATACTTTCTATTCTACTTCTATTTTGTCTGGCAGACTCGAGTGGATTTCATGCAGTTGATGGTGGACTCTCAGGGTTCAAAAAACAAAGACGATACAAAATCCAACAAAGGTGGAGAAAGAAACCACATGGATGAATTGAATCTCATCATGTTTTTTTGTAGTCATGGCTGAAGGATCAATTTCAGATATCAAGGATCAAGACGCCCTCCAATGAAAATCAAGTTTTTTAGCTTGTTAACGTTAAAAACATATGGTTCATACGCGACAAGACTTATCATGAGCAAAATAAACAATAAACGGCATGGCCGATCGTATCCACATTGGAACTGCAGTGTACCAGTCAAGGGAGTCAGACAGCCAGGGTTTCATACATCACATACCTAAGGAACCAATCCCGTCAGCGATGGGGAATTGCATATCATTAACGCTACATCGAAACAGAAAGTGGTTGTAGAGTTGATAAAGGAAGAATGGTGAGCCTTCGTGTTTGAAAGGCATTGCTTTTTATTGTGCTCAAGTTGAATGATTTTATAATGTGTGTATTAAGTGATGCTTTGCTTACTGTCAATCAAAAATGGGAGTTTGGGAGGAAGTTGGAGGGGCATCTTTGTTGCTCAACATCAGTTAGTTAACAATCAGTTATATCAGTTGATATTGACGTCAGATCAAGTCTTGGACCAATAAGCAAAACTATGAGGAGTTTGACGTATGTTGCTGTGTCTTAAACTCCAGAACCTTGTTAACATCTACTTATTTAAAGTTGTCTTACAAATCTTCATATTTATTCAGAGATCTTACATTTCCCAGTTTTAAATTTTTTAAGAACAGTGACAACCCACTGAGTTCCTTAATCGTCCAGTTAGACTCTAGAAAGGTTAATGTTGACTGGAATGGAGGAAAGAACGGTCAGTGACAAGTTAATGTATTATGAGCCTTTCAACACTGCAAAGCTACTAGCTGTGCCTCTATCATCACAGTGGTAATAGTTTAATCATGGTGTCTTTGTATTACAGGCCTTAGTGATCACGAGATCTTGTCTCAGGCCATGATTTTCATTTTTGCTGGCTATGAAACCAGTAGCAGCACCCTGGGATTTGTGGCCTACAACCTGGCAACCCACCCTCACATCCAAAAGACCCTACAAAAGGAGATTGATGAAACCTTCCCAGGAAAGGTTACTTGAGTATTTTTTACTATAATTTTATCAGCAACTGATTATGTGCTACCAACTAATATCTACTTTACACTCCAGGATCGGCCAAGCTATGAAGCCGTGATGCAGATGGAATACCTGGACATGGTGATAAATGAGACGATGAGGCTGTACCCTATTGCTAATCGATTAGATAGAATTTCTAAGTCTTCTGTGGACATTAACGGTGTGACCATCCCCAAAGGAACTGTCGTCATGGTACCAATTTACACTCTCCACCATGACCCCGCTTTGTGGACTGAGCCTGATGCCTTCAAACCTGAAAGGTACTAGACCTGATTCATGGCAGACTACAGTCAGATTTGACCACAATTTAGTCATTTGGCTAATCAGCTTAATATGTTTGCTTATCTTTTTCTCAGGTTTAGCAAGGAGAACAAAGACAACATAGATCTGTATGCCTTCCTACCCTTTGGAGCAGGGCCAAGGAATTGTATTGGCATGCGATTTGCTCTCTTGATGATGAAGTTGGTCATGGTAGAGATCCTTCAGAACTTGAGCTTTGTCACATGCAAGGAGACAGATGTGAGAAGAAGACATCTTTTTGTGTGTGTTTGTGGTCTTTGGGGAAATCAGATTTGAGCGTTGAAAGGGCTTCAATTGTGACACATTTCTTGTTTTCCTAGATTCCAATGGAGCTGGGAAATGATGCATTTACGGTACCCAAGAATCCCATCAAACTGAAGCTGGAGCCCAGAGCAACCGTTGGCGATCCTCTTTTAAACTAACTCTGATTATCTGTAACGGCTAAAACCAAACCAAGCTACAGCATAACAGTTCAATTTCAAACTAATTAAGGGGCACCATTTATTGAAAGAACATTATGCAAAAATTGAAATCCAAAAGCTTGGTTCTACTAAACAAACCAGTGGTGATGTTTTTGTCATTTTGATTTACTGATATAGTTTAGTTTTTTCTCTATGTATTTTTACTGACTACATGATTTAATCTCTTTGATATCTTGAATATAAAAGAATAACAATTTGTGACATACCCATAATAGTTCTAAAGTATGCCACATCGCTGGTGCTACAGAATTACATTGCAATGTGTTATCACTGTGTAGCCTATGTGTCAACCGTTAGTCGTTTTACTTTAAAGTCCCTTCATAACATGATCAAGTTCTACATAACTGTTGAAATTACTTGAATTACTATTTTATAATACTGCAAACACTCAATGTAGAGAGTTTAAATATGTTCATTCATAGTTATCCAGCTTTGCTCGTGGTCATGATGAACGTATTTTCTTCCCCTTCCACTTATGGCAGTACTGACATTACAAATATTCTCGCATCACATTTGTGACTATATCTTTTTTCCTTTATCTAATAAAAATACTAACATTTAATTAGGTCAATGTGTGATCTCGCTGCTATGTCACCTTTTTGAAAAAGGTGTTGACAATGCTGTATTTCATTTAGTAATCTGTCTTTTTAGCAATCTATTAGTTCTTAGTTTTGTTTGTCTGCATGTGAGTAACTTTTACTTTTGATACTTTTTACAGTGTTGATTACATAAATTACATCTACAGAATTACACATTTACTCAAGTAATATTTTGACTACAGGACTTTGACTTTGAGCATTGCAATTTGTTCCGTCACGTTACATCAGCAGTATTGGAAAAATACAAAGCCAGTGAAATACAGACACAAGCGTACTGTTACAGGATGCTATATGATGACATGTAGAGAGCATTGTACTATACGGCGTTCCTGCATTATAGACGGTCCCTTGTACCAGTGCACATGCGTGAGCGGAACCGGAACCAGATGTAATTGTAAACACGCCCACCTAAACATGCTCAACCTGTTCAATACTTGTTTAGTTATTGTCATTTCATGCTGATTCTTTCTACTAAAGCGATCGAACAAATAGAACTCTGTTCTTATTTATAACTAAACAACTTGATGCAGTCAAGCGGAGATCGTCAGTGCTGAGGAGGACACGACTACATGCAAACGGACCACGAGAACGTCGACAGGTACCCAATCGATGCCCCCAGAAAACTGTACACACGTGTGTACCACAGAAAATGGAACATTTGCTACAGAATAACTGTCCCAATGGAGCCTGTGAATGCGGAGTGCCCGATTGAGGGTTGTGACTATATGGCTACACACGTACACAGTGCTGAGTATACACGCCACTGTGCATGTTGCAGTCCCCAGAGCTCTGGGCGCACGTGCCAAGATGGAGAAACTCAAGCGTCCTTCCATAGCACTGACCTGAACGGGCGAGGCCTGGTCGTACTTCATAACTCGCTGGGGCGAGTACAAGACGGGTACTAAACTTGTTGGACCTGACATAGTGGCACAGCTACTGCAGTGCTGCGAGGAGGATCTGAGAGAAGATCTCGGGCAAGAACCTAGCGGGTAGTGACGAAAGAGACGTCCTCTCCCTTGCCATCCGAGCGAAGAACACCATGGTAGCTCGTGTGGCTCTACCTAACATGTGGCAGGGACACGAGGAGCCCATCCGGTCATTCTATGCCCGCATCAAGGGGAAGGCGGACACATGCAAGTATGAGATGAAATGCACCAAGACGGAGTGCGATGAAGTCAACGACTTCACAGAAGAGATACTACGCAATGTGATTGCCCGCGGCATCGCGGACCAAGAAATACAACATGACCTGCTCGGTGAAAAGAACCAGGACATGCCGTTAAAGGACATGATAGAGTATATCGAGGCCATGGAGTCTGGAAAGCGCTTGGCATCGCGCCTACTCGACCCTCAGAGCACGGATGCGATCAGCAGTTTGTGCGGGGGAAACAGCAGGACGTCTGCACCAGGGGAGGAGCCAGGCCGGAGAAACCGAAGGTGCCCTTCCCCCACAGCAACTGTCGTGCGGAGATTGGAGTGAAGACGATGAAACGACTTATCCCTGACAACACCGGCCAGAAGGGAGAACTTGACACTGACGCTGTGCAGAGAGCGATACTACAATATCGTAACATGCCTGACCCTGACACGAAGATCTCCCGGGCAATGTGTGTCTTCGGCCCCCAGATATGCGATTTCATCCTGATTATCCCCGGAAAGTACAGACCACACAAGACTTGCCGTGAGACACTGAAAGCAAGGGAGGAGGCCCTCTGCAAACGCCACATCTTCACAGTTGACACCTTGGCGGAGCACACTAAATGCCTTCCACCACTCGCGGGAGGGGACTTAGTCCGTGTGCAGAACCAGACAGGACCCCACCCCAACAAATGGGACAGTACGCGCGGAGGTACGCCAACACGACCAATATGCGATCAAGATTGACGGCTCGAGCAGAGTCACTCTTTGGAACAGGAAATTCCTGCACAAGTTCAGCCTAGTTCGCAACAATCAGCCGCCACCCCGATCGATCTAAGACGACCTACCAACCCGCATCACCGTACCAGCACCCGTCGTGACAGCGCAGCTCCAGTCATACGATGGGTTATATAGATGTTCGTTCACATCCATTGAACTTCAAGTTTTCTCAGCCTTTATCCGTTATACGGCGCTCCTGCATAATAAACAGTCCTTCGTACCAGTGCGCATGCGTGAGCGGAACCAGATCCAGATGTAATTGTAAACACTCCCACGTTTCAACCTGTTCAATACTTGTTTAGTTATTGTCATTTCACGCTGATTCTTTCTAATAAAGCGAATGGAACCCTTTTCTTATTTAACATGTGACAGATAAAACACAGTGCAGTGCTTTACATCTTTCAAAATATTATAGGCATTCATAGGGAGTATGAGGCTGAACTTTGACTAAAATGTGTCCTCATCAGAGGAAAAGTACTAGCAGTCTTGTGTGTACTAACACTCTATCGCAGCAACAATGACTGTGCACAATTTGGAGCCAATCCTTTAACAAAAGCATCTCGTCTATCAGGTTCCTTCATTTCAATAAGACCGGGTCTAAATAAGGTAGTAAGAAAAACAAGGAGATGTAGAGAACAAAGATTGGACTTTTCAATACCAACCCTCTCCCTCTTCTATTTCACTGAATAACTGACCTAGTTTTACATTTCAGGACATTGCTTCAAGGGCTGGGCCCAACATGACCCGACACCCATATTGTTTGACAAAGTCAGCACTTCTTGGTACACTATTTTAAATCATCTCAAATGTGGTAGATAGACATTAGGCTACTGGCACACAATCAACATAAATCAACTCCACTAAACCTTAATTGATGAATGCATCATATACATAGCTAGGCTAGGCCTATATGTATAGGGACTGTATTGTCCACTAATTTATACTGATTTGATTGATCCTAGAGTTTCAAAACCATATGAGTTGATATTCACAATAGACTATACACTAAATCTGTAATCTGAAATTGTGTAAAACACGTTTGACATGCCGTGCATACACTCAACCAGACACTCGGCAGAGACATTAGGCCAATTTAAGTTGCAATACCGTAATTTGGCCATTAGGGGGCGATGATACACAGTGAGACGATGCATGCCGTCTCCCCTCACACGAGGCGTCAATTCTTAAGGGGATTTTGATAAATAACCTACCTAACCTAGTTGTCGTAGTACATTTACGGATTGTCTATCTGCGGAAGCATACTTTGACATCATTATTATTTATTTTACTATGGCTTCTAATTACAAAATCCACAGTTGGAGTGCACTCATACACTTAACATTTCCAAGCTAGTATCATAACTACCAAACATGCACCTATAGTTTGCCATTTTAGGTCCAAATCTGCAAACACTTAATACAAATTCACGCTGAGACACAGTAATGGGTAGAAATGTAGAAATCAACACTGGACGTCCGAAACAAAGAGGTTTATCCCACAGACCCGGGAACGCCCTAATCCCCGCCCCCCAGCGAAAAGCCCGGCAGCCGTTGGCCAGATTGTTACACTACGCCCCTTTGATTGGCTGGCGGCCTCATCGCTGAGCGTCTGTTGTTCGCACTCGCCTCAGAGCGAGAGCGCCTGTGACAGTGGACTGCTTTGATTCATGCTGTTGTGGAGCCTCCTTTTTGGATTTGGAGAACAATTAAAGAGGCCAGAACAGAGCGCATGAAGGTATGTTTACACGGAACATTGTGGAGATATTTGCTACATGGCTTCCACAAATTAAGCCTCTAAATTGGTCGGGCTTTTTATTAGTAAGAAAGCAAAATGCAAAAGTCCATAGACAGGTTTCTGACCCAACCTATTTGCTCGTTCTGCATGGGGCTTTGCCATTTCTGGTGAAGTGAACCTTTTTAAAGCCGCAAACTAGGTAGGACTTTATGCTAAATAATAATGCTAAAATAATATTTAGACATTTAGACAGCCGATAAGAGCAACAATCGCTGAGAACCAGGGGTCTTATGTTGAGTTCATTTTCAGGCTAATGGGTGTGAGTACTTCAGTAATATTGATGCAGTATTGATTTTACCATTATCACTCCAGGCAATCTATATATATAATAGCTTAGTTGGTGTTTTTGTGATGTCTATGACACTTTGCAATTGAAGTAAATGTTTCCAACACGGAAATTAATGACAGTCCCTTGTGTCAGACAAAGGCCTAGGACGGCAGGTGGATCCTCCGCTGTTACTGAGCAACCGCTGCGATCATTTATTGCTTAGTTAGAACACACTGAGCAGTCTGTCCTGCGCATTGAGCACAGGTCATTCAGGTTACTGTGCCTGATATGAGTTTAACCAAGACTTTGTTTGCTACCTGAGAGAGATGTGACTGTAACAAAAAGAAAAAAGGAGCAGAAAACAGTGAATTGTGTCTGAATGCACACAAGCATGGAGGCACTCACCACACACTAGTGTTTTTAAATGAGCTGTAACGCTGTTCTATTTACACCTATACATCTGGCTTGGTCATCATTTGCGGATTTGCACGAATGTACCATCTCATGTTTACAATGGGCGGTTAATCACAAGCCAAAGTGCAACATTTGAAACCATGCGGGCTACAGAGTGGGATTCAGGGATTTACTCTTGAGTGAGGCTTCCCATGGTGTGGGCATCCCTGGAATGTTGGAACGATTTTCCATGGATGCTGCTTTACAGATATCGGGTGACACATAGAAAGTTTTGCCTACATTGACAGCAGCGTGTGTGTGTGTGTGTGTGTGTGTGTGTGTGTGTGTGTGTGTGTGTGTGTGTGTGTGTGTGTGAGTGTGTTGCTTTGCTGTGAATGTGTAGTGAGCCACAGAATGTGCTGAGGAATTTGCAAGAAAGTAAACAGTAGACTTCATTTGAGATTCAAGTTTAAAGTGAGGATGAGGACAGTTGCTTTCACTTTTAATACAGACTGGTGACACATTCAAAGAAAACAAGTGAACAAAGTAAATGCTGTCATGATGGTTTGATTCCAGTAGAGTTGTTCTGGCGGCCCAACACTTTATCTCGCACATGTTATACAAAGTATACATTCTGCATACTTTAAACTCTTGAACTTTGTTATATGATGTCAGTTTATTTATTCATGGTGTGTGAGAGAGGGACTGACGTGAGGTGTAGGAGGCAGGCTGATCATTACAGCTGCTATCTGACTTTCCAGCTTGCACCCATCTTGTCAACTACATGATCAACACTCTGGGGAGCAGCCGCACCGTTATAAGGCACTGATAATAACCTGAAAACGACTTCACCCGAGATTAAGTCAACTGTGTTTTCTCTTTCTCTTAATTTTAAGGATGATGTCAGATGGGTGATGTGTGTTATGTCTGGACCCTATGACTATGACTGGACCTAGCTGATGAAACACAGGATACAGTGGATGGAGTGCGGGATGGCTAATGCATTAAAAGTGTGTGCCAAATAAGATGTTTCAAACAATCACATATGCTTTACACTGTTGGTTTTGGAGCACACATCTTTGCAGTGTGGACCGAATAGAGCAACTGTCCTCAATCCCTCAGCAACTTAACATGCAGTTATGCTAATGACTTCCTGTTTATAACCCTGAGCACAACCCTGTGAGGCCACAGATGAGACTCCAAGTCCATATATCAGCTTTGTGCATTGACAAAATGCACTCTGACAAGTCACTACTAAGTGCTATGCTACACATAAATCCATTTGTAACACTCAGACCGATTTTTATTTGTCATTCTGATTGAAATTTTACATTACTTTGCTTCTTTTATGTAATGAAATAACCAGTAATTTATTTTTCCTATTCCCTCTCATTCCCTCTGTCTCCTCAGGATGAGAAGATGAATGTGGAGGCTCTAAGCAGAGCAGAGCTGCTGACTCTCCTCAGTGTCCTGGAGGGAGAGCTGGAGGCCCAGGATGTGGTCATACATGCCCTCAGAGTGAGTTTCCCTCTACATCTGACACACACAAATCCCCCTATTGACTTTGCCGTACACATTGTAGAACACGTCACATGCATTTGGGAGCATTCCTACATAATAATAGCTGAAAACCTATGTTTAACTATGCTAGTATAAACATTAAAACCACCCTAGCCTAGAACACACTCTTTTGCCTGCCTTTACTGAAGGCACTAAAATGAACCTGTCAGCATTACAGCCCCCAAAAAGAATGTGTGCTAACAGGGAGGGGATGTGTAAACAGGAAACTAAGGAAATAGAGCTAGTAAAGACAATGGTGCAGGAGTCATTCTGGTTTCCCAGGCCTATTATTGCACCAGAGCACCAACATTATTGTAAGTTCTCATTTTCACCCTTCAATTCAGGCACTTCAGACCTGAATATGTCCACATTGTGTCGAGACCCAAGATCAGACGCACTGCAGTTCATGCTTGGTGTGTGTCAACTGTGTCTTAAGTAACAAGTTATGCTCACATTTGTTTTTATCTTGGAAAAAATCCTGTTACTGCTGAACAGAAACACAATTTGCCCTCGGCCAAAGAGGAAGACCTTGGTGGCCATTTGGCACATTTCCTCGGGTACATACCTCAGACACTTGTGAGACTTGTTTGGCTCTGGCAAATCAACTGTATCCAACTATTTCTCAAACACTAAACAGACTATGCAGATGATTATTCTTTCAAGGGAGTTGGAGATGAATTTGCATTAACGCTTAACGTTTAATATATGCATCTCAGACAACACGTACAGAGATACATTCTCCACATGGACAGCTTGAATCACCCATGTGCATATTGAGAACAGAACCTCAGATATTATGCAACAACAACTTTAAATCCTTAAATCCTCAGTTTTATGCAGCCAATTAATTCATATTCAAGCGGAAGAGCATAGCTTTCCTTCAGCTCCAATGCTCTGCAGTGTTTGGGTCTAGTCTGATTGGCTCTCCACATGCCCGTGGCTGCTTTTCACACCGTTATGATCGCAGCAGCTGCTCCATGCTTGGATGAAGCTGCTTAGTCCCTGAAAGCTTGACTCATTGTTTGAAGTAGTGATTGAGGCCTGTGATGAGGACAAGTATCAACCCTGACTGTCTTGTCCTAATAAACAGGCCTTGATAGGGAAGTTTATCTACCGAGCAAGTGAGGCTGTAATCACAAAAGAATTTCAGTGCCAGGGCCTGAGGGAAAGCACTTCTTACCACACTGGTCCAGATGCATCTTAGATGGCAGTTGTCCAGATCTGACGCAGGCAGGGTTTGCCCCAAACTCAATACACACGTCATTCCCCTTAGGACAAATGTACAGTCGCCTTGCTGTCTGTACTTATTCCTCTTTTCATGCTTTTTTCCCTCTCCCTCCTTTCCTCCTTCTCACTTCCTCACACACAGCCACATTACGGGGGGTCTTTGATGTTTCACCATGACCCATGTCCTATCTGCCCACTCACTCACTCACACACACGCTTTGGTGGTCTCTGGTGGGCCAGTTAGAGGCTGCGGTGTTTATTGTGGAGAGGATGTGCAGAGTTGTAGGCTCAAATCACTGACTTCCCTTGTTCCCACTGGGGGCATGTACTACAGTTTTACTGAGTGGTCGGAGTTAGGGCAGATTGTGTGTCGACACGGGGCTGCAGAGGCGAGTGTGAGGTTGATAGCAGGCCAATGTGTCCGATATTGAGCTCTGTGTCTGACTGTGTATTGATTTGGCACCCAGAAAATCTGTGTGTACCGTCTGTCTTTTCTGTTTTTCATTTTGCCACTGTGATGTTTCTATGGATCTTGATATGTCACAGTGTTTGTCTCTAACTAGAGCTCTTCTCTCAGTGTTGTCAGATAACATTCCGCTTTTAACCAAACTCCGTCTGTGTCAATAATGTTTCAATAATGTGTTGTATGTGAGGATGGTTGACAAAGGCAAAAGAGGCTCTAAATATTTCCTCCTCTCAGCAGTAAGTACTTGAGATTCCTGTAGATTGCTCGGGACAACCGCATTCAAGCGCCTCTTTAACCCTTCCTTCACACGAAACCACTAAAAACTTGGAACTGTATCAGCATTTGCTATAAGATGGCGTCACCTTTTGGGACTTGTCTCTACAGATTCTTGATTGTACTGTTTTTAGTTCTCATCACTAAGGAGACATATAAGCATTCCTTAGAACATGACCGCAGAAACAGTTCCTGCAAATCAACAGGAGTGGCATATCGTTTGAGTTGATGATTGTCTATCTCTATACGGGAACTAATGCTGTTATTATTATATTCTCTGTCAGGCATACATGGCATGAATCCAGCATAGAGAAAGTTCTCAAGTAGCTCAAAGGAATGCCGGTTAAAGACATGAGAACAGACCTACACCTGCCCTCTAAATACTCAGCGTGGGAGTGCTGAAGTCAGACTTTCCTTATAGTTTGTTGCACTACTTTCAAGGTGCAAATATGACTCAGGTCTGCTTCAACTTTTTGTTCGACTTTGTGGTCTTGCGTACCTGTGTCTATGAAACAAATATTGCTATTTAACAATGGATTGAAGTGTTTTTGTTTACCCAGGGCCATCAGGTTAATGTGGTTAAAATGTTGCAGTCATGCTCAGCAGGGCCAGTTTTGTTTTCCATATGATGTCATACCCTGTAATCCTAAAAGGCTTTGTCTATTTTTGCAGGCTGACGTGTTTTCCTGACTCCATAAAACAATAGGGCCTGGCTAGAATGTGCTGCTCAGATAAGATTGTATGTTGGGTTCCTGTACAAGACTCACTGCCCAATTTGGACATGTTGTCAGGATTCGTAAAGGGGAAAATATGATAAAAGAAACTACGCAAAGGGTGCCCTTAAAAGCAAAACAATAGCTAATATAACACTGTAATGCACACAGTAAAGTGCTTCCACATAAACAGCCTTCTTTTGTTGTTAAAAACAGGTATACACCTACACATCACACGTTCACATGCACAATTAATGTGACATATCGTGTACTGTTTTCTTTCGGATGCCTTTTTATGACAGCCTCTCTTATCCCTAGACCCAGCTCGAAAATAAAGGATCATATCTGTAACGGTAATGAGTTCCACCCTTCGTTGCTATTTGCACTGAACAGGAGTGTATTTGCCTTCTACAAATAGAATAGTGATATAGGAAGTCAGACTAAGATAAGAAAAATCACTGCTTTCTCAATGCAGTTTGTGCTTGTGTCAGCATCAGTGAATTCATTCAATTCATTTTTTTGACTCCGTTTCAAGAAATACCAGAGCACCTCCTAGTTCCACCGCTATGGTTCCACCTAATGATATGTTATGCTTATCCGAAAGCGTTGCCTGACCAAAGGGCGGGAGCACCTGCTGCCATGTTTCATCACTAACCACTGATGATAGCAACTGGGGCAGTTAAACATTACTTGGAAGTTGTCTCGTTGCACGGCCCATAAAGTAAAGTGAGGTTTTGTTTGGCGTCTTCCCAGTTATCTTAGTGCCATCTGTGGTTAATGTGTGGGTGGTAGGTGTGGAGGATGCAGCCTAAGCCTTGAGCACACACCTTAGCTTACACTTTAAAAAGCACACACTTATATCATCTCTCTCTCTCTCTTGCTCTCTTTTATTTTCTTCATTTTGCAGAGCACAAAAGCATGTTGCTGGGGCAGGTACCATGTACAAGTTAATTACTGTTGTCACTTTCAGTCTCACACTGTGCTGTGTTCTCTGCACTGTCTCCATGAGACACTATGTGTTTTGACTGACATGCCTTGCACGTAATGTAAACCCGGTTTATGCTTTAGGGCAGTGTTACTCATTGCGTGGCTCGCCAAACTTTAATTGGTGGCTCGCATGGCAGTGGGCTAAATAAAGGGGTGATAGATATGATTATGGAGTCAATACAGATATTTCATAAAAACACTAAAAACAAGCAGGGCCGTTACATACAACCCATTAAAACACTGAAAGTGTCTGCTATATTAGCCTACAAATATTTAAAAATAATATATAATAATAATTGATAAAAGATGGAAATATAGACCAGAAACAAGATATTTAAACTTGCTCGGCCCAACACTGACTCACTTGCGGAGTTGCCAGTTTTGGCGGTCTATCAGCGCTACAATGGTGAATGTGCATGGTGGGCTAGTAAAGAAAAGAATAAACTTACGGTCATTAAAAATATGTTATCATAAGCATGCTTATGAATATGGACATTTGCTAATCTTTTGAGATCGCATGGATTTTGGCTGGAAAAAAAAAAAAAACCTTCTCAGACTGACTGCTTTTTAAGCTAATTAAGTTATTATTATTATTATTATTATTATTATTATTATTATTATTATTATTATTATTATTATTATTATTATTATTATTATTAAGGTAATCCTGCTTTTAATGAATGCATTGGTTGACTACATTGCATATTGTATATTCTAGGTGGGATGACAGTGACAGGGATAATAAGCAGACATGCTTTTTATGACATTTTATGGCTCTCCTATTGACTTTGTCCTATCAATGTGGCTCTCATGTAAAGAATAGTGAAGACCGCTGCTTTAGGAGAACTTTCTGAACGTTAAGCACATGCGCATACTCACTGATTATACAATTTCAATACTGATTAACCTCAAGGAACATTGTGCACAATGTCAGTGAGTTCTCAGTAAATGCAGTTGAGGGCCCAAACCTGGTACTGCTAATGTATCGTCAGTACACGCGGTCGATTCAGGAACAAAATGACGGCTCTCATCCTGGGAATGTCACTTAATTAGAGTAAATGTTTCTCTGAAGAGATGTCAGGACATAAGGATCCACTAATGAATATTTTGAAATGATTGATGATGTAATGTGAAAGTCTGTTGTCAGACGATCAGTTAATTATCACCCAACTCTAAAGCGCTATAACTTCTCTTTAAGCCTCACCGCCTCCTTAACATATTATTTAGTTTTTACAGCTGATAATTGCCACACATTTGTCTTTTAACTTGTACAGTTCTCAGTCGGTTTGGGTTCTCCCAACACAGTACTACATACTGTTATCCTGTCAGAGTGTTGTGCAGCTAAGGATGTTATTGTTTCTTTACGGTTATACTTTGACATTTGCTCAACTGCTGCCCTATAGAAAGACTTAGCATAGACACACAGTCCAAACATGGTTGTTCTGAAGATCTGGGTACATTGTTCTGATGGGTAACACAAGCACAAGCTTTTATTCTGTTTGTAGTCGTGGACAAACTTCACCCTCTTTTTCATTTCCTTTGACTTTCCCCAGACTGTTTAATGCTCGAATGACCAGCACCAACAAAATGGGTCAGAGCCCTTTGTGTGTGTGTGAGTTTGCAGCCTCACCAGCTCTGTTAAATTAGATGTGACTTGCCAGTTGATTGATACCTCTCACCTGCCAAGGCTTGTTATTCAGAACGGCTGACAAGTTGTCTATTGATTATATGTCCTCTGTACTAGCTGTCCTCTCCCCAGGAGAAAAAACTGCACTGCTGAAGTCTTACTTCCTCATCCAAGAAAACACTGAAGTCAGGGACATAAATCTGAACCGGATCCAACACTAGAGGGTCTGCAGCTGCTGACCTACTGTCTTCTTTTGTTCTCCTTGTTCTTTGCTAAACATTTTACCCTCTTTTTATACTCTCAGACAATTACCTGACACTGCTTCTCTTGCACTGCAGGTTTATTACCAAGATTCTTGATAAATGAACTACTTGTTGTGGTTTAAATTAACATAATAGAACTGAAAGACAACCTCCAACACTCGTTCAATTAGCTGTTTAACGAAAGTAAAATGTTGGAGCATCCCGATGCATTGTCCTCTGGTCCTCTTGTTGGGAAGACACTTGCACACTCCTTAAGTTCTATGAAAGAAGCTGTTCATATCTGACAGGTCTGGTCCTGCTGTCCTTTTGTCTCTGTATGTCTCACTCTTCTTCTAAAGAGAAGACTAATTCACCAGAAACACATTCTTTTCCCATAACCCCCTCTGCAAAGCTTCTGGATTTGAGATGTTACCCTGGAGACAGCCGGTTATGCTAAGAACCTTATGCAGCATTATATGCAAACATAATTCCAGTTGCATGCTCATAGATGCACACGTGTAAAGACATGTACGTATTCAACATTATTTTGAGAGCAATTCCCTTTTTTTTTCTGTCAGATTAAGGGCTGAACTGCACATTTGTAACAGGAGATATGCACCCAATACCCTTCAGTTGTTGGTGACTTCATTGTGACAGTCATTACAGAGGCTCTCTCAGGAAACAGGACTCCCTGGCTCTGTTCAGCTCACACAGGAGCATGATTGTGCCCTGAGGCTGTAGGTGACTGACTGCCAGAATCTTTCCAGGTGAAAAGCATCAGGTTGTCTTTCACACCTCGTTACAGCTGCATTAGAGGACACAAGCAGCTGAAGGAGGTAATGCTCAAACAAGCTGTAGCACACCGCTTTCAATATCTATAACATTGCATGACATTTTAGAGGAATCTTTACATAGTAGATTCAAATTCAAAAACAAAATTATTGATTGTGAAACAGTGAATAATAGTATGTAATTTAGTCCTTCCCACGATCTAGTTGTAGAGACATTTGTCATCAGTGGTTTGGGAGAAATGAGAGCTTTGCAGCAGAGAGGGATTGCTTGTTGTGCTCTTTCATAAAGGAAAGCACACTCTGTCATTATGATCAGAACTATCCCGAGGAAACCATGGGAGACCAGACCCGAGGCTAAGACTGCTACACACACACACACACACACACACACACACACACACACACACACACACACACACACACACACACACACACACTCACACTCACACACACACTCCAATCTCAGCCTGGCTCTTAATGGTCTGTTTAAACATTTAACATCAGCTAGATGAAGAAGCTTTACTCCAAATCCCTGCACAAAACACATGCACACAGCCACAGGTAAACGTACACACACACACATTTATAATCACATAAAAAAAGGGGAGAAAGAGACACAGACATACCACACACACACACACACACACACACACACTCATACCCATTCTCACATGCACACTGAAGCCTACTGGGTCAGACATGGAGACAATGCCTAAGACTGAAGGCATTGAGACAGTGTCTTTGTTCAAGTCCTGTAATCTCTTCACTGAGGGTCACATTCTTTGTTCAGCCAGAGAAAGAGCCTCAAATACAGCCTGCTTACTGATGCCTTCAGGGTGTATATGTGTGTGTTTGTGCTGCACAGAGTGTGTGAGAAAAAGAGGCTGACAGAGAGGCGAAAGTAGAGAGAGGCGTTTTCTGAGATGAGAAAAGATGATGAACAGGCAGAGGAATGCGGTGCCATGCGTGTTTGGGCAGGGAGACGAAGGGGGCCAGAGGACCGGGGTGTCTGATGAGGACTGCGTGGGGAGACAGTGACGGTTGTCCCCGAAGGCACGTGGTGTGAACTCTGTGGCTTGTCCTGACATCACTAGCGCCGCCAGCTGACCTTGCATGCCTCCAGAACTCAAACCTACTAACTGTATGTATTTAATGAGACCTCCCAGTGATGTATCAGGGAGGTCAAAAAGGCCCTATCACGCGTCACTTCATTTCTTATCATTCCAGCCTGTTTCTCTCAAACAAGCTAACTAGTTTATTTGTCTTTTAAGATTTTTCTCCCTCAAGATCTCATTCCTACCCTTAAACAAGAGTGCTATCTTTTTTTATTCAGTTATTTCGCTTTTGGTTTAGGAATAATCTAAACTCTTCATCAAAAACAGCTCTTTATGTGTGTGTGTGCGTGTGTGTGTGTGCGTGTGCGTGTGTGTGTGTGTGTGAGCGTGTGTGTGTGCGTGTCTCATTTAATGGCCCGGTCCTTCACCCCTGCATCCCTGGGGAGGAGTTAACATCTGCCCCTGGTGGGGGTTGGAAAGACCATCTGCTTGTGCTCACACTGACAATAACATCACTTCACGCATATGTCCTGCACACACGGACGCACACTTACTTATGAGTCTATGTTCGATGGTGATATGATGCATAAAGTTATTACCCAAAAGTCAATCTTCTCCAGGTCACACAGTGTGTTTGTGATGAGTTACTTTGAGTTTTTCTTGGCACTCACAGTTGGGCCTCATGTTTTCTTCTGAACACATTTCTGACATAGATGAAACCTCATCCGCACAAACACACAGGTCATTTGTTCTGCTTCGTCAGGAATGAACATGTACCGTTTTCTTCCTGTACGCCACAGGTAGACATTTAATACATACGCAGCTGGTCTTTCCCAGATTTAATCAAGCACCTGCTGTTCATGTAACGACCTAACAGTACAATTGCATGCGTTATATATATGTTTGTGTGTTTCTAGGCTCAGCACAAAGATGCTTTCGTCCAGGAGCGTTATGGCCAGTATGACCTCAGCGATCCATTCCTGGCCCTGCAGCGGGACAGCGAGTCAGCTGAGCGCCAAAACACTCTCACCCAGCCTCACGGACACATGCAAGGCCGGGCAGTGGGCCCCAACCCTCTGGCTGTGCTTAAACTGGTCATGGCTCACTGCAAGAGGATGCAAGAGAGGATGATGGGACAGCTGGCTGCTGCTGAGAGAAGACACAGGAGGGTGAGTAATACAGTTGTGAACACACACTCTCACACATTAAGTGAATTCTACAGCTCAACCGTCTTCATTTCAGATATGAGTGTGTTTGTGGACGATACCCTGCCTGTGTCACACTGGGGCTCACACTTGTACAGTGTGTGTGTGTGTGTGTGTGTGTGTGTGTGTGTGTGTGTGTGTGTGTGTGTGTGTGTGTGTGTGTGCGTGTGTGTGTGTGTGTGTGCGTGAGAGAGAGAATGTATGCATTTCTCTATTTATCACCATGTTTTTCCTGTAGACTTGGCTTGGGGGAGTGAGGCAGCCAGAGAGCAGCCACACCCAGGGCTTAGGGGGTGATATGGAGCTTTATCACAGCAGATGACTGTGATGAGTGAACTTTAGAGAGTTGAAGAAACTGACAAAACTTTGTATCGAGGAAGAGGTACTGGCATGTAGTCAGTGGCGCATGTAAAGCATGAAATACCTATGTGCCATGTAGACTATTTCCTTTAATTCATTTATTTGTATCATTATTTTACCTCCCAAAAGTCAAATTCCGTGGAAATAATAAAGTTGTATTGAATTGAATACTGTAGGAGGCAGGAAACCTCTTATTATAAATTAATCAAAGAAAGGTGATTTGCTAGTTTGAGAATGTTATCAAATATATGCACTGAGTCCTGCAACCTGAAACCTTTCTGCATCTGATGTGATTGAATTGTTCTGTTGTTGGATAGATGATAGCTGATCTGGAGGAGGAGAAACGACGGCGTGGCCAGGAGTCTGCGCAGAGTGATGATTTCACCTTCATGCTGCGGACAGAAAGAGACAAACTGCTCCAACAGGTATGGCTATGTGTAAAAAAAATACAAAGTGTGCATGTACAGTTGCACTGTGAGTGTATGTATTTGGTAAAGTCTTAGCAAAATTAGTGCTCACACTTCTCACTTGCTAATATCCGAGCACATCTGTTGGAAGATATTTCTCTGCTTCTCTTTCCCTCCCTGCGCTCCTCCTCTTTCCCTCTCCTCTGCCAGTCAGCACAGTGTCCTTCAGAGTAAAACCAAACGTCTGAGCAGGGAAGCATCAGTGCAGTCCATTGTGTAACTCCAAAAGTAGATTTGGAGAGGGCTTGGCCTGTTAAATTACCGACACACACACACACAGGCACCCGTATTCATCAGCACAGGGCTGTTCCATAGGAAATACAGGAGGAAGAGGCCATTGTTTAGTTGTCCAGCAGCCATGTGGCTTTATGGCCTCAGGAAACCTGAGATAATAGATGTCCATGTCCAATGCAAGGTCAGCTGGCGCACACACACTGTGAGCACACAATCAGCCACTATACAAACTTTGTACATAAGCCTTATGTAAGAACTAGTTCCTGAGTGTCTCCCAGTCTTCCTCAGGTTTTCCTGTCAGTGTTGTTTTTTGTACACTAATCGCATACACTAGATAGTTTCATCACCTCTCATTTTCATCTATTACTCATCAAAGCTTGTAAGCCGCCCAGTCACCGTCTAATGACCTCATGGCAGACTGAGCTTTCCATAAACATGCAGAGCAAGCAAATAATTATTTAAAAAGGCAAGGCATGAATACATGCTTCGTTCTCTGTCTCTTCTGACTCTGAAAGAACACATCCTGTCCTTCATCCCCTTTCCTGAAAACCATGTGATTTAAATAACTTTATTAAACAACCTGCGTACAGGGAGAAGAAAGTTGAGAGAGAAACAGGAATTGAGACCCATTTTTGTAATCTTTGTGTCCAATCAAGCAAACAATACATATTTTATACCACTTAATCTATTTTGAATGAGGCATTTGAATGCAATGATGGAGTCACTAGAACCAGTGTCATAAGTGCTATCGGCGATATGAAAAACAAAAAACAAAAGAGAAAATCGCCTCTACAGTAGACAGAAATACATTAAATTTGAACATTAAATACAACACTATTAGTTGTAATGGGTCTAATGCAACAATACATATCCAAATGTTTTACACTGAAACAACACTTTTTCTTTTTAAAAAGGGGAAAGTTTTCTCATCCTGTGTTGGATCCAATGTAACAGAGCAGTGTTCTTTTGCCTCCTTGTGGTTGGATGTGGAAACGCCGCCTCGCCTTGATTCTTGTATCTCTCTGCCTCTCTTTCTAGTTGGAAGTGGAACGTGCAATAGTGCGGAAGTTAGAGAAGGAACAAGCACAGGCAGTGAGCCAGGTGGAGGAGTCACTGTCTCAGCAGCAACAGCTCTCCTCAACCCTGACTCTGGAGCTCCAGAAAGCCAGCAGCCAGGCACAGGAGGAGGCTCTGAAGGTCTCTCAACTTCGCTCCTTGCTCAAAGAAGAGAACAGTGCCCTGGAGAAGCTCCGGGGGGTTCTTGAAGATGAGAAGAGCAGGGCAGTCCAGCTGGAGGGCACGTCTGAGAGGCAGCTGACTGAGTTTGACACTGAACGAGAGCAAATGAAAGCCAGGATCAGCAAAGAGGAGGAGAGGAGTAGGGAGCTTGAGAGACAGCTGGAGGAGCTGAGGAAGAGGTTGGCTGAAACTGGAGGGGGTAAAGAAGAGGAAAATGAGGCTGTGACACAGGTGAAAGAATCACTTTCCAAAATGATGGTGGTGTCCACCTCGGCCCAGACTGAGCCGGATGGAAAGATAACTGTCACTCCTAAATCCTCCTCACTGTCAAAGGTGAATGGCCATCACGCTCAAAAAGAGACAGAGCCGACACAGGGAGCAGAACATGGAGGGATGCTAGAAAATGGGGGTGGAGCACTTCTGCATTCCCCTCTTCACCCTCATCCTCACCCTCACTCTCCCTCCAGCACAGCCTCCTCTTCCCTCTCCTCTTCCCCTATTTCCTCCCCCGTTCTTGCCAAGCGTCTGGGCAGCCCGGGCTTCCATCAGTCCTCCTACCAGGCTGGTGTCAACCAGCGATTCCACGCCGCCAGACACAAGTTCCAGAGCCAAGCTGAGCTGGAGCATCAGCAGCATGGAGGCCCTCTTTCCCCCAGGGACCTCTCCCCCACCACCTCTTGCATCCCTCCCCCACTAGAGCACAGCTCGGCTAAGCAGCTGGCCCGCAACACTGTCACTCAGGTGCTGTCCCGCTTCACCAGCCAGCACGCCGGCGTCAAGCTGGCACCAATCAGCAGCTCTCCATTTGGTACAGACTACCGCAATCTAGCAGCATCTCCTCCTGGGGGGAGGTCGCCTTCTTCGGGGCCTCTGTCTCCGGGAATCCGCTCCCCCCTCACTCCTCGCTCAGAAAGGACCCACGCTCCTCCGATCCCTCCCAAGAAGCCAGGCATGAGTCCAACTCCAGGTTCCCCGAGTCACTCTGCTCGGACCAGCCTCTTCCCAGAGCTGACGGGGAACTGTGGACACAGCAACAGTGGGCAGGAAGGAGCCAAGGAGCCAGACCTGCTTTTATCTTCTAGCTAACGGGCAGATTTTACAAACTAATTCCTAAATGTGTCCGGCCTAAATCAACAGTTACTGTATTATTCATCTTCGCCAACCCTTAAACTCACTGCATAGCACTCTAAGTCAGTAGTGTAGAAACTTCACATGTGCACTGGTTCAGACGGATGCATTAAAGAGTTCGTCACACCCCGACCTCTGTACCACAACCTGAGAAACAATCGGAAAATAACTATTTGAAATAAAATATAGTATATTATGATTTCTTTTCATTCAGATTTATTATTTCTATTAACGTTCCTGTCTTTATTCCTTTTTTGTAAGTTTGAAGCTTTAGAATGAAAACATTGATCTTATATTTTCCTCTTTAACCCGGTGTTTAGAAATCATACGTATAAAGAGAACAAGCTAAAGGCCTGTTTGGTTTTGAAGAAAGAAATGTTAACGAGAATTCAAAGTAAAACACTCCTTTTCTTTTCCCGTAATGCTCAAATCACCCGTCCTGTTAGCACCAGAAAAAGAAGCAACACTGTATAACAAGTAGAAGGGCTAAAATATATGGATGTCGAGTCTAGAAAATGTTTAGCGATCACCATTTCACTATTAACTAGTGAGTAGTTTTTAAATGTTTGTCCAATGAATCCTGATGCAGTTCCTGTTGGGATGGTCCATGAAAACACTATTATACTGTAAATAGTTTAAAGAATTCACAGTTTATTCTGAATGAACATCACATGCATGTGCTGTTTTTTTCTATTACACTTGTCATGAATACACTGAATCTTGTCTTGAAAAGGGAGAGCACACTTTGTACTACATTACTGTAAGATACTGTATGTCTACAATTCTTTTTTTATTTGTATTTTATTCAGGGAAGGTCATTTCTGCCTTACCCAAACCAAGAAGGACTGCTGTCATGATGTGATAACTCTTTGTGGATATTCCATCAGAGAACATGATGGGGACTAAAGTTTTGAATCTTGCTACTGTAACTTTATATATAAATATATAAAATGTATTGTGTCTTGTGCTACACATCAGATGTTTGTTTTAAGTTTAGTGTTTGTTTGTTTTCAGGCTTTAAAATCAAGAATTTATTGAAAGTAATTGTTTTAGCAATCAATTTACAAACTGTAGATTTATACACTGAGGGGCAACGTCCATCAGCTGTCTCTAGTAAATACACATATCATGAACACCTGCAACATCTAGTGCCGCTTTAAATAAATTGCCCATGCCTTAAAGTTTACAGTGTCAAAGTTTTTCTGCTACATCGGCTGGCAATCTTCTGAAACGTGTTTAATAGTCTTTGTAAAATAACAATCTAGCCAAGATGTTCAATCCATTTATTTGTACAACAGAATGGGGCAGTACAGTCTTTAACTTTATAACTGATCGGCACACAGTTGTAGAATAGTGAGGGTTGAACACAGCACAGAGTATAGCTAACAAGTAACTGATCCAGAGTCAGCCTACTTAGACGTTATGTAACACATACAATATGATATGGCCTTACAGAAGTCATGTAACGTATACAGTGTATGATCTTGCCTTACATGGCAACTGCGTTGCAACCACTTGGCATTGACCAATACACACAGCTTGTTGCAGTTAAGAGTGCATTATGTTAAGACTCCAACAAAAACCAGCATATTAAAATAGAACTTTGCATACATGGGTGGGAGGATGGAGTTCTTTACCATAGGAAAGAGATTTTGGCAAATAAATCTTGGTTAATATGAGTATGTTTTCCTTTTTACAAAGGAACAGCTGTACAGCAATGGAGGTTGGTGTTGCCAAAGTAACAGAACAGAGAATACATAATAGATGCAACAGTGTATAAGTTGCTAAATCTTAATTCAGTCATCATTGCTTGCATGGGTGGAGACGCAAACATCAGTGGAGCAGAACAGAAAACAAGTTAACACTCCCTCAGCCCTGACAGACACCGACAGACATACAGGTCTACAGCGCAGGAACAGAGCTATGCTGAGGATCAGGCCACTAAATGTTAAACAGGTAGAAAAACTGTCAATTTCATTAAGATGGCAGTTCAGGAATACTGTAAGCTTGGTACCAATTAAAATGTCAGACGACTATTTATTTTCTTGTCAATGTCCCTATTTTACTGATGCATCCGATTTTCAATTCCACTATATATATGACGACCACAATGAAACTGATTTATTTTTACAAAATCCATATTTTCTTTTGAAAACGAAACCCTGATATGTGATGCTGTGCTTAATTTCTCTCATCGGCTGCCTTGTGCTGTCCTGGTTCTGTTCACTGTGTGCTAAGATCTCCACTGGGACAGCATCACAGTTCCGCATCAGTTTGACTAAGGAAAAATATTGTAACTTCTGACACCTGAATCTCGGGAGGTCTGTGATTCCTTATACGACCGAAGGAAGATTTATTTCTTTAATATAGCAGTCCTGAGCACAGCCCTGCACACTGAGCCAACACAACTCTTTCACAACACACACCCAGAATAACTGCTTTCTCCAAAACCACGATTATCTCCATAACCATAACTTCCTTACAGCAGACGGATATCTGTGCCTAATAGTCTGCAAAATCTTCAGTTATACTTCTTTTTATTTTATTTTTTTATAATTCCTTGCCCCATACTGATATAGCTTTGCTTTGGTTAGTCCTTGCGCATGTATAGGCAGGTTGTTGTGGGCCCAGTGGATTGTGCGTCTCCCTGGTAAGTCCCTGGCCTTCCACTAGACATTCTGCATCTCTTTGCCAATTTTGTAACTTAGGATCTTATTCCAGTCGATCTTAGTGCGTGTGACAGGCAGCTGGCGACGCAGGGCCTTAAAGGTGGTGTCAGACATGGTCTGGTAGTTCTCGCTGATCGCAGTCTGAGGGCATAAAGTGTGTGTGGGAGGGGACATATCAAGTATAATATTTATACATTTTTGCTTTTCAAAATGTTTTATTGAAATGTTTCAATAAAAGTAACACCTGTCATTTCAAACATTAGTACATAAAACGTGTCGTCAACAAGGTTGCTTACCTGGTAGTCATTTTCTGCATTCTCAATAATGTCAACAAATTCCTTGGCTGTTTGGCTTTCATTCTGTTTGAAAAACACACACATACTACTTGTTATCCTACTTATATAGAAGGATGGCGTCTTTCTATAGGTGGAGCAGACACAGCCAGTCTTAAACTTTGTAAGCAAAACAAGGTTTAAACCACTGCTGGAAGACTGCATGAGTGCTTATGTATAACGTGTTTTACTTACAGTCACTGGTATGGACTCCTCTACCTCCTTGTGGCTAACCAACTGCACATTCCCATCTTCATAATAGTGCACCTGGAGACAGAATAACTTCATGAGTTAACCAGAGTTCTTGAACAATGTCCCTCCTTGACTTAATTGTCATTTATGGAGATGAGCTAACTACATTTAATTCACCTGGATTTTCAACACTCCCACCACCTGAGCAGTCGACTGTCCGATGGTAAGCTTCCACTCTGACCTACAGCGACCATTCCTGTGTTAGAGAAAGTAAGAGAAGCCCTCACATTACAAACAGGAAGCTGAGGAACCAATTATTTCACTTCCACCACAAATAAAACTAGTATTACCGCCTTGCAGTTGTACGCCTCCGCCAACCATTCAAGTTGCAGTTAACATGTCGGTCCAATTAGTGATAAAGCTGTTTTAAAAACTAGCAACACATCGCATCCGATATAATTATATGAGATATGCTTTTAAAGCAGATGTTTGCAAGGGGGGGGGGGGGTCACTATACCAGAAGTTTTTGGGTTGAAACTGATGTCCTTCAATGCAGGCAATGATCGTTTGCTGACCATCAACCGTTTTCCCATATACCTGCAACGCACAGATGGTATTGGTAAGTATGGGTATAGGTCAAATGTTGTCTATTGGGTAGATGACTAGTTGTGCGCTTTACCGTGCAGACTCCAGTAGGGTAGTGCTCTTTGACGTAGGCACTAAGGGAAGTATCACACGCATCTCTCCAGCTTCTCAGGGCCGTCTCTCCTTCATATGGCTGCACGTCGCTCACCTCTTTTCTTAGGTGGTCGAAGCGGAAAGCCAAGCGGTTGCGGGGGTCCAGGAAACGTCCCTGACCCAAGTCACCATGCTCTGTGATCAGAACCTATCAATACATGAGAGGAGAGATTGGAAAAGACTGCCTTTGACACTTGCTCTTCTGGAATAAGTAGGAAAGACTTAAAGATGAAACATACCGGCTCCTCGTAGCCCTCTAGTTTGGCAGGAGTAAACTGATCCATGTTGTACTGGGCAAAGGAGCTGGACAAGTGGAATGGGCACAAAAAGGTACAGTAGGCATTCATAACATGACACAAAAATGCTTTCAATAATGTTTTCCATAGAGCATTTAGAGAACATTGGCCTTGTTTACATTCCTCATTGTCTAATATATATATAAACCCCATACAGTATGGAGGCTCAGGTGTTTTGAACTGTGTAAATTATGAGTATTTGCATTTCTGACGTTTGTCATAATTAAGTTACTTACTGTGATGCCCCCTCCCTGAGGAGGTTGTCATTGTTGAGAAGAAGCCGCACATCTAGACAGACACAAATAAATCACTGTTTGTGCATTACTTTTATAAGATAAAACAATAAAATATCATTATCAGAAGCAAATTATATATTATAATATATTACACTAAAGACAGTATTATTATTATCATGCACATCTTGTCACAATCTTCTTACCATTGAAGACCTCATTGAACTCTCCCGGGGGGGCATGAGTCACAAAGTTAGCTGCTATGCGGACCTATGAAAGCAAATTAAATGCTACCAATTAATTCAGTTATGATATCATGATTTGCTGTACAATCAGTACAGAGACACTAAACTTTCTATTTTTTTTAATAAACATGGTTTTCACTCTTCAATAAGCAAAACAAATCTGTACTCAAACTTCACCCTCAAAAAGTTGTAAAAATTTACTAACTACTTTTAACCTTATTTAATTGCCATAGCTGATACTAGGATGTATTTTCAGTTTTGTAACGACAGTGGTGCCTTTTCCTATGATGAAGCCAGCCTAACATTTTGGTTTACATCGGTTATGTTTAACTAGGAATGACTAGTTTGCATTGCATAAAATAAAATAAAGTCAGTCAACAATTAAAAAATAGCGGCAAGCATGTTTTATTAAATCACTAACTTCAGAGACTTGAAGGAATAAACATCAAGACGCTGCTTTATGAATGGACACTGCATTAGACACGCTTGTCTAGAGACTGTCATGTCGCTACAACATCATGCCTTCATCTTGCCCTCAATTTTCCAGTGGACCACCAATAGACCTTAATCTTAAATATCTCAATGTAATCAAAAGTATGTCGTCAATCTTGTTTCTAGCTTTGAAACCACCCTGTTGGTGTTCAGATTATTGTCTTTATAAATTAACTTTACACGGAAAATGTAAATCTCCCCTGTAGCAGAAAGACTGTCTGTCCTTCATAAAAATGTGAGTTTTGCCTCCAACTGATTATATGTCCAGCTGCCACTGGTAGGGTGTCACTAGCAGGCTCCATCTAAACTGTGGGCACTCATATCCTGATCTCCAGCCAGGAGAGGCTAACAAATATTTGAGCTGTAACTGAATCTGTTTGACCCAGAAATCCTAAACAGGTAACGTTAGCCGCTAATGCTAGCTACCTAAAAATGAGAGGAATACGTAGCCCACACTGTAATGATTGCAAACCTTGACATTGCAGCGTTAATTTTGGAAATGGGCGTCGATACCTTTATTTCCATTTATTTAGGTAACGTTACAACCACGAAAGTTTTCAGTACAAGTGTGTAGTGGTTAAAGTCCTCCACCAGCCCTTTCACCGCTAGCCAACTATAAGCTTTAACTAGCATTGGCTAGTTAGCTAGTGGTAGCTTAAAAACACTAGTTCATCATTTAGATACGGCACCAAAAACTGGCAAAGATTAACCGTGAATTAATGTGAACATTTAGCACGAGCACTTCTCTGCAAATAAGAGAAAATAGCGTTGAGCAAAGAATAAAATAGTCTTCAAACCTTCTCTTCATCTGACAGCGGCTCCTCAAAGTCAGCCATCTTGGCTCTTTGTGACCCCACCTACCCTAATACATACATATACCTACCCCAGCTGACTGACAGAAGCAGTGCGATGGTTGTCATTCATACATAAGATATTGAATAAATACTTGCAACAGAGTAAACTATGTCTCGTAAAATATATGTGTTGCTGTGGTTTGATAGAGAAAGTCACACACAAAAATGAATAACTTTGGATAAGCACAATGTAAAATACTCTTAAGGTTATTATTTACAACGCAAGAGGGCGTTAAAACTCAGTTATTTAATTTAACTACTCCTTCCTGTTGGGTGTTGCAGCGGGGATATGCCTACAAAATAAAA
This sequence comes from Cottoperca gobio, assembly GCF_900634415.1. Taxonomy (NCBI): domain Eukaryota; kingdom Metazoa; phylum Chordata; class Actinopteri; order Perciformes; family Bovichtidae; genus Cottoperca; species Cottoperca gobio. The sequence goes on from NC_041361.1 coordinate 8,574,998, forward strand.
GCATATACATATGTTATTTGGAGCACAACGGTACAACTTGGTTGCACATGTTGTAAATTTCTGTATGGCATTTATTTACTATTATTATTCATTATGTATTCCTTAATTCCGGTGTTTTGGTTAATTCGGAAACTCTTCAGCAGCGATTTTATTTTATTTTTCAAGTTGCAACAGGAACCTGCAACAGGTCTTACGTTTATTTGTAGTTTACGCTAGCTTTGTGCTCCTTTGTGCCTTCAACTGCAGAGTAGTGACACTCACCGGCCCTATCATGTCACAGGTATGATTAGACTTAACTGACTACTTGTTCTTTGCTTCTGAATGGATAACATAATAATACAAAAATAGACCTCATATAGTTGCTAATGTAAGTACGCTGTCATTATTTTTGGAAGTAGCTCAATTAACGTCAGACAGTTTTCAAGTCAAGCTAGCACACTGACACTGGTCAGTTGTTTGTAGTCAGCTGCTACAGGAAGTTCCTGGTCAAACTAAATACGCCAAACATTGCTAAAAACAAAGTAACTTATTCGCTTAGTTGCTTTGTTCATCACGCGACAATCGCTTTATTGGTTTGGGCTAATGTATATAAACTGACCTCTGTTTTTAGTGGTTAACTGTGTTAATTAAAACGTTACACACGTATGTATGACTAAGTTAGCTACCTTTAGCTCCCTAGCTTGGAAATGAATAAGGCATTGTTCGTTGTTGGACAGTTTGTTTTGAGACGTAGTGCGAGTTATTCTGCTGCGTGTCGTCAGGTGATGACCAACCCCGAGGACATTGCCAAGCTCTACAGAGAACTCAGCCTCTCCCCTTCTTTGAGCAGAGCAGATGTGGGACCTGTCGTCACCTCTCAGTATGGAGGCAAATACAGCAACATCTACACAGGTAGACTCAGTCTGTGCCATACTAAGATGATCAGATCTCTGTATGTCCAGTGATATTGATAGCATTTTCTTCGCTTTCTTTTGTAGAATGGAGCCAGCGTGATCTGGACAGGAATGACAATGTCAAGTTTTGTCGACAGTACATTGTTTTCCACGATGACAAGTCTGTGGTCTACTCTGGAGCCTCAGGAAACTGCACCGAGATCAAAGGAGAGTATGTAAACATGTTGTCATTGTATCTGGAGTGGAGTTGAAGATGTTCTCAATAGACCTAACTAACCCTAAACAAACTAAACAATGTCTCATCAATATGTTTGTCTTGTCAGGGTGCAAAGCAAGGATTCCCCCTCGGGTGATATGAAGGCTGTTGTCAGAGAGTGCACTATCAAAGGAGAGGACAAGCAGTTTCTGGAGGTGTGTGTCTGTCTGTCTGGCTCAGACTTTTATTTACTTTATTGCTTCCTTTATGGTGCTCATCTGTGTCTCTGCTCTGCTACACTTTCCACGTGTAAGACTTATTTCTGGGTCAAACGGTTTCAGTTGCAGCTCATCCTCTTGTGACTTTGCATTTTGAACCTAAGATCTTTAACTTTTCGCCTCTTCTGATCTCTCTGTGACCTTCAGATCTGGAGTAAAAACATAAAGATGAAGAGTATCAATCTAACTGCCTTAAAGAAGCATGGCAAAGTCTATGAAGATGGTGAGTCATTGTTGTTAACCAATTTATTTGAAACTTTGCTTTTACATTAGCCTGTCCAGGTGTTATTAACACTGTTTTGCACCCTTAGACCAGTTTGGCTGCTTGGTCTGGTCCCACTCTGAGACCCACCTCTTGTATGTGGCAGAAAGAAAGAGACCTAAGGCAGAGTCCTTCTTCCAGGTCTGTTAGCAAAACTTTAGGGTAAATCAGCACCAAATCACATAGAGCAGAACAATGCTGCACTTCTCTCTATAGGTGGACCATTTCATTGCTGGGATTGTGTTCAGCATTGCCCAGAGCATAGCAAACTGTTTGTAAGCCAAGTCAATTTGGCCTACAACCCAATATCACAAATGTGCCTTAAGGGGCTTTCTAAACTGTTCTGCATACAACACCCTCTATCCTTACACCCTCGATTCTCATGAGGAAAAACTCCACGCACAAACCTTTTAAGTAGCTACATGGTGTATTTATTGCCTTGTTGCACAAGTTGCTACTATTCTGTGGTTCTCTGATTTGGAATAGTTCAAAATGAATAATAAAGCTTTAAATACATGCTGGATGATGCAAAAAAAAAAAAAAACCTTGCGGTGGAGTTCTTTTGAGATACACAGCAAACTGGATTAAATATATCTCAAAGGTTATTGCACACCATATCGCTCGATCGTAAAAGTATTGCATAATGGGGCATTTTGCAAATGGTTTCATTTCAAATGCACTCTAGGTATTTTCCATCGCCTTATCACGAGCAAAATACCTTGCCAAATCTGGACTGTAAGAGTAGTGAAGCAAGTGTTCTGCCTCTATGTGTGAGTTCGGTGGATCAGATTAGTGTAATAAATAGAACAGACTAGCAGGTAATAACTTGTTCTATGTTTCACTCTCTGTTTGTAGAGTGAGTCACCAGAGTTGTCTTCTATTGGGGACGAGGAGGATACCATGAGAGGGGAGAAAAAGGAAACTGTCAAAGTGAATGCAATTTAATACTTTTTAAACACACAATATTTCATATATTCCATATACTTATGTTACATTCCACTCTCGCTTAAGTTGTAATATTTCTGCTTTTTTGTTCCTGCAGGGGGAGCAGTTTGTCTTCCATGAGGACTGGGGCGAGGCGCTGGTTAGTAAGAGCTGCCCAGTGCTTTGTGTTTTGGACATCGAGGGTGACAACGTGTCTGTGTTGGAGGGGGTGCCTGAAAATATCTCACCTGGACAGGTTGGTACAGCAGTTTGTGCAATGATGCATGTTTTATTTTGTGCACTTCTAGTGTGCTCATGCTGCTGCTCTCTCTGTGTCTTTTTGGTTACTTTGTGTGTCTCTGCAGGCATTTTGGGCTCCAGGTGACACAGGTGTGGTGTTTGTCGGCTGGTGCCATGAGCCTTTTAGACTTGGCCTCAAGTACTGCCCCAACAGGAGGTCACTACTGTTCACGCTCATCAATGAAAACAATTCAAACTGGAATGTCCCCAGTAATGCTCCTTGGCTGATACTGCAACTTATTCATGTGTCTTTTCTCTGTCAGGTCATCGTTGTTCTATGTGGATCTTACTGGTGGAAAATGTGGTAAGTGAATGCTCGTCTTTTGTTAAATGTATTATATTTTAAACGGGTACAGCTCATCTCTGTTACTCCTGCAGAGGTTCATGTGTATTGTATTGATTGTGACCATCAGAGCAGCTAACATCAGGCACCAGTGCAGTGTGCTCACCCAGGCTGAGCCCAGACCTGTGTCGCATTGTCTACCTGGAATGTTCCGTCTTTGGACCACACATGCAGTGCAGCCGGCTCTGCATGGTAAGACAGGATGGAGAGTAACTTTCCCTTCTTTACAAAGTGCACTGTACTACCTGAAAAGAATAAGTAGGAATGAATGTTTCTTCACACAATGCACCATCTGCTGTGCAGACGTATGCAATGGTTGAATGTGTTTTTCTTATGCTTTCCTCTGTTTGCATATTTTGTTTTTTAGTACGACTGGTATACTAAGAAAACCTCAGTGGTGGTGGATGTGGTGAAGAGACCCGGAGAGGGTAAGGAAAACTTGGCGGTCACAAGATTGCCTCTTTTTCTTCATTATATATCAAACTTAATTGTGTCTGTGTGTATTCGTGTGACTTCACAGACGGCTTTACTGGTATCTACAGCTCTCAGTTGTCCCTTCAGTGCTGGTCAGCTGATAGTCAGCGAATCATTGTTGCATGCCCTCAGCGCAGCCGCAAGGTACAGTCAACTCCTGGCAAATGTCTTGTTATTATGACAAAAGAAATGAGACTGAGGCTTAATGTATTTAGACTGAGACAATTGTGATTTATTCTTTACCTAAAACACGTGTTGTTTCTCTTGTAGGATCTGTTGATGGTGGATACGAGCACAGGGAGCGTCACCTCTCTGACTTCAAGTGAGTGACTAGACGCATGTTGTTATCCTTGGCGTTACGCAGACTCGGGTCTAGACAGTCTTGATCACTGTTATCTGGTTTTAACAATGTATAATAGATTATCTGCTTACCATATCAGCATTCTTGTAATGTTTGAACATGTTTATTTCAACTTATGTCTGATGCTGTCCTGTGTCTGTCTGTAGACTCTGACGTTGGTAGCTGGTGTCTGCTGAACATAGTGAGAGATTTGATGGTGGTCAGCTGCTCCTCTCCAAACTGCCCTCCAAGTCTGGTAGGATCAGTAAATACTAAATGTGCTATTGCATGAATAATTATTGGGATGGTGTTGGGGGGGGGGGGGGGGGGGGGGGGGCTTCATTATTAAAAAAAGCCTATGTCTGTGTCACCTATTGCAATGTCATTTCTATGTCCAGAGGGTGGGTTTCCTTCCAGCCAGGGATTCTCAGGAGGAAGTGGTCTGGGTTACTTTGGAAGACTCTCAGACGTTGCCAGAAATTGATTGGCAGATCTTGACTTTCAGCCCACCACCAGAGCAAGACAACAGTCAATACCGTAAGAATCATTGTAGTAACATCCTAGCAGAAGGAGCTGAAACCCTGTTTTCATCAAATGGTCTGAAGGGACGCAATTAGTCTTGTCCATTCTGCATTTTGTTTCACATTCATGAAGGGTACAGAACATGTAAGCAACACCTCACCGTACACTGCAGTCCAGAGAGTTAAATCAACACCTACCTGACCGACTCAAAAGAAAAGTGACGATCATAAGCTCTCAAAGAGAAGATTTATTGCAAATTGGATTAAATGAGCTTGGACAGGTTAACCTAATGAACTGCAAGTATAGTTAACAGCCACCTGGACATAGTCTAAATGTAATATCCACTGGGTTTAACAGATGCACAATGATAATACATGAGAGAGTAATTATTACGATGACACAGCCAGCACTTCTGTTTACAGGAGACGGAGTAAAGGAACAAAGAATAATTATGTCGCCAAGATTATGGGGGTTTGAAAATATTTTCTGTAATGGGAGACATGAAGAAACAGCCTGTGTAATCCTAATGAGACTAAGTAATTGTTCTATATTCCAGCCGGCCTTGATTTTGAAGCTTTGCTGATCAAACCAAAGGAGGTTAAAGATGGCGTGAAGCTGCCTCTTATTGTCACTCCTCACGGTAGGTGATTCTCATTATAGTTCTGTTGTCATTGTTTTCTAGTGCAAAGGAAATGAACACTTGGGTAGTGTTACATAATTGTTTTACAGTATCAACTTAAATGTAGTATCCCAAAAAAAAAGTATATAAAAATAAATAAATAACTTCCATATTGATGCACTATATGCCTACATGCCAATGTTATGCTATTAATAGCACTTTATTAAAATGTGTGACTTTGTGTTGCTGTCTGTTCAGTGAGGTGCTACAGATAAGATATGCAATGCCAACAGTGGTTGCTATGACAATAGTGCCCTTGGTGGCAAACTGTTTAATCATACTCTCAAAATCAAGATTTGTCTTTAATAAAAGTTCTGATATTTTTCATATATTTTGACTCCTCAGGTAATATTGTCTGTGCCACACAGGACTGAGCACTTATAGACACATGTTTAATCTGTATGAATATAACTTGTTTGTTTCACTCAGGGGGTCCTCACTCAGTGATTGTAGCCGACTGGCTTCTGTCCTCGTCTGTGCTGTGCAGGATGGGCTTTGCTATATTACTGGGTATGTTCATATGTTAATGTGATGTCCATCTGCTCATCATCCACTAATAGGATATGTACTCTGTGTAAAAGGGGGTGAGCAAGGTTCATATGCTGTCTGAGAAGACCGATGGGATATGCATAGATTTGGTAACTTTGCAAGGCTTACAGACTAGAAAAGGTATTTATCATTATTTCCTTAGCCACTTTAAGACACTTTTCAGATTTGTTCCTATCTTGTGAACATTTAAAGGGCTCTCATGTACTTCACAAGCACTAGCAATCATAACTCGATGTTGCCTGGTACATTTAGCACCGAGTGCAAAACTATTCTACTTAATGGACTGTTGGTGACTTGGACAGTGTCTGTGTGGACGTTGTAGCCCGGTTGTCATGAATTATGACGTCATACTTGCTTGTAGCATGTGAATAGGATATATAATTGAATGTATGCTATTCAACTGTGCAGAATGAAATAATACAAACACAATTGTTTTGTTGAATTGGGGAAGTTGTAGCTGCTCAGTATATGTAGAGTCTGTTGAACCATGCTTAGTCACTGAGGCCTCTTTGTGTTTTTTACCTTGTAGTCTCAAGCTCACTTTGATCTGTTTTTATGATCTGTTGATCTATTATCTAGCACTGATGCATCGATGGAAATGTGTGTTTTTGTTTTTTTATTAGTCAACTATCGGGGCTCTCTTGGGTACGGCCAGGACAATATCCTCTCATTACCTGGCAATATTGGCAACCAGGACGTCAAGGATGTTCAAGTAAGATTAGAAAACAAATCGCAAAAAAAACCCAAAAAGGTATCTTTTGCTCCTACTGGTAGACATGACTTCCAGTGTTTACTTATTATGGTAATAGCTTTGTTTTTACCGTTGATTTGAATGTGTTTGTATATTTAGTTGAGGTTAGTTTCTGTTTCTGTCATGGCTCCTAACGGCAGTAGTTACATCCTCCACAATTCTCTCACAGTGTTTCCATGTTTTTCTTTCTACCAGTTTGCTGTTGAAAGTGTTCTGAAAGGTGATGAATTCGACGAGCAGAAGGTGGCAGTTTCTGGGGGCTCCCATGGTGGTTTCCTGGCTTGTCATCTGATTGGCCAGTACCCAGGGTTCTACAAGGCCTGTGTGGCTCGCAACCCCGTCACCAATTTGGCCTCAATGATTGGCTGCACAGACATCCCAGACTGGTACATCTTGGCACGCACATTCCCACACTCCTGCCTAAACTTGTTTACTCATTTTGTGACTGTCAGTCATGCACAACCTCTCACCTTTTTGTTGTTTTGTATCATTTATACCCCTGACATTCCACTCTGACAGCTGTGAGTGGGATAAAGGGCATGTTTCTGCCTCACTGTCAGGGAAGGAAGTGTTCAATAATGCACACAAACACTGCAAGAACAAAATGCCTCAGTGATTTTATTTAATTTTTTTCCTGTTGATTGATCATTTTTGCAGGTGCATGGTTGAGGCTGGCTTTGAATACAGTACGGACTGTCTACCTGACCCTGCTGTTTGGGAACGTATGCTGAACCAATCCCCCATCAAACACGTCACACAGGTATGGGTATTTCTGTGTACTTCCCTTTGCCGTGCGCATGTGACTTCATTAGTGTTGTCACGCAATGAAGTAACCTAAGATGATTTCTCAATCTAGGTACAGACGCCCGTATTGCTTACCTTAGGGGAAGATGACAAGCGTGTACCCAACAAGCAAGGAATTGAATATTACAGAGCTCTGAAAGCAAAGCAGGTCCCTGTCCGGTAAGCAGCTTTTCTATGTAACATGTTATATGTTGTGTCAGAAATGCACTGCACGACAGGGCTTTTATCGTTCATTCACTAACGCTCTGCTGTGTGTTTGTTTAGGTTACTGTGGTACCCAGGGAACAATCACTCACTGTCCAAGGTTGATGCGGAGTCTGACGGCTTTATGAACATTGCTCTGTGGATAATTCAACACTTGTGTCAGTGATGGTAACTGTCAGATGTGGTGGTGTGACGATGATGTTTGTGCTGCCAGGGAAACAGAGCGGGACAGTGTGTAGGGGATGTTCTGCTTCTTCTTTCTTTTTTTCCCAGGACAGTGTGAGGTCCAATCCAAAGCCAAAGCCTTGAAAGTCTCTCTCCAACAAGAACACACTTTGTATACCTGTCCTTTACTTGTACTCTATCTATGGCTATGGTGATTTCCACTATTACTTCCAATAAGTGGATGGGGAGGAGAAATACTATTTTAACACAGCTCTTGAATAAAAGCAGTTTTGATTAATCAATAACACATTTTATTATTTTACACTTTTTGGTTAGCACTCTCTACATAACGGGATCTTCAGTGTGTCAGTTGTGTTTGAGGCTATATTAACAAAGGAACGTAATTTCGTAATCAATCTTTTCGCTGCCCGCTGTTACTGTTTCATGATACAGTGCACTTAATAAAGTGATTGTGAAAATACTACCGGTGTGGGAGTAATTCTTTGGATACATGAGCATTTGTTCAGATGGAAAACGTTTTTTGAAGCAGGTGACAAAGTGGTGTTTTACTTCCTCTTACCTTTTTCTTTAGAATCGTAGTGAATTAAGGAAGTCATCCAACTTTATCCACCAATGTAGAAAATCCCTCTTCTCTCTCTCTCTGTCTTTTTGTTTTGGTCTTTCTCTGCAGTCAAAAAAATGAAAGAAATTAATCATTGAGTCATCAAGTGGGTCATCAGGTCAATACTGTTTGTGATTAAATCACTTGAGGGGATATCTGTAGCTGATGCCTTTCATGGGTTTGACCTATGCTACATCATTTCGATCACATGTATATTTGACCACAAGCTTTCACTTCTGCATACACGTATCTAGTTTCTTGTCGAGGCAGAACTTTTAGACACTTTTCTATTTTCCCTCTCCCCAGCTGGATTAGATTGCTTCAACTGGCTCCCGACGTTAATGTTAAGATACATGCTGTACATGTCATGGTAAGTAAGAAAACCTTTTATTCTGCCTTTTAAAAATGTACTACATTTCTCTGTAAGAGAAATACAGTATGTACCTATTCTATTGTTGCGTTGTATGGACAGAAATTGCTCATTGGAAAGCCAAAAGGGATTGTTTTTGTAGCTGCTTTAGTAGGGTGTATACTGTGATCTTCATGAGAATGTAGTGAGTATGCTTGACATTGTGTATAATTGAATTGTCTGCTCAGACTATATCTTCTAAAACAACTGAAATTAAGTTTTTATTTTTACAGGCTTTGTTGAAAATGATCCTCATCCTTTGTAAGCTTCTTCCATTAGTGAGCACCATAAATCCCATCTTCTTGCCATGTGACACTGATGTGGACAACACCACAGTAGACTGCTACAACAGACCACTCAAGAGAGTCCCCTCTATCAAGTCTACCACGGTAGTGTCACTCAATTTAAATCGGACTAAGATACATTACGTGGGCAAAGATGCCTTTTCAGGTGTCCCAAACCTTGACACTCTGAAGATAATGGCGAATTGTCAACCGGGTCAGCTGAGACCTTCGGAGAAGCCCTGCCAAATGAAGATCCACAATGATGCCCTCAAGAACCTATCGAAGCTGAAATATTTGTACCTGTCCGGAAACAGCCTCACCTCTATTCCACGGTTACCGGAAAACCTGACTGTTCTCGACCTAGTGAATAATTGCATCTTCAACATTGCAGAGCCTTTACTCACTCCACATCTCAAAGAGCTCTACCTCAGCAAAAACTGCTATTATGCAAACCCTTGCAGCCATCCCTATTACATCAACAAGTCTGTTTTCAGAGAGCTCTTAGAGCTAAAGACCCTTACCTTAGGGTATAATAATATCACAGCTATCCCTTTGGAGTTGCCACCCTCACTGGTGCGTCTGGATTTAAGAGAGAATGCAATCACAGAGGTCTTAGAAGGAGCATTTGCCAACCTCACTCTCCTCAAGTATTTGAATTTGGAGTGGAATTGCCAGCGTTGTGACCATGCAGCCAGGCCCTGCTTTCCTTGCCCACAAAATCTCCCTCTACAGCTACACCCAAACTCTCTCTATGCTGAGAACAGCTCCATAATTTACCTTAGTTTGAGAGGAAACTCTCTGAAAACATTTCCAGAGGGTCTTTTCCGACCTTTGAAGAATTTAAGGAGATTGGACCTCTCTGACAACCTCCTGGCATATGCTATACGCAATGGCACGTTTTTTGCCGAGCTGAAGGTCCTCACTTGGATTAGCCTTATCTATAACTATGAACCACTGAGGACATTTAAAGAACTGATCCTCTCACAACATATTTCCAAAATGTCTAGTCTACAATATCTTCTTCTGAGTGGTAACTTCTTCCACACGTTTTCAAATGAGAGCCTTCAGGTTGTGTCCAACCTTCAAAATCTAATGAAACTAGAACTGAGAATGAACTTCCTTAACACTTGCAACTTGACCTCTCTGAAACAGTTACCGTTTCTCATCGACATTGACCTCTCCCAAAACATGCTTCATTTCCTTCCGTACTACTCGTGTCCGGCATCTCAGATTGTGGCACAGAACCAGAATTTGTACACACGTAATTTACCTGACCCACGCCTTATGCTAATTGATCGAAAAGCCACATCTGGAAGTGATGCCTGGGAATCCAGCCAGTCAAACAGTGTTGAATTGTTGGAGGAGAATTTGTCTAAAAGTAGATCTATATTAGACTTCAAAAACATTTTCTGCAATGGTAAACTGACGTTTGACTTGTCTCAAAATGACATTCCTTTTATTTACCAAAAGGTGTTCGTAGGCATGGAAAACGCTGTTTGTTTAGACCTTTCCTTCAATTACATAAGCCAAGCCTTAAAAGGCGGGCTGTTTGAAAGCTTAAAAAACTTAGTTTTTCTTAATTTGTCATATAATAGACTTGATTTTTACTTTATAGAAGCTTTTAGTGAGCTTAAAAACACTCTGAAGGTATTGGACGTTAGTAACAATGAATTTCACTTCAAAATGAAAGGCATGGGCCACAGTTTTCAGTTCCTTCAAAATCTGCCAAATTTGGAAGTTCTAAGTCTGGCAAACAATGACATTGGCATGCGAATAGATCAAAGGCTGAACAGCAGCTCTTTAAAGTACCTGTACTTCTATGGAAATCACCTAGACATTATGTGGGATTACGATAACAACGGGTACACTCATTTCTTCCAAAACCTGACAAACCTAACCTACCTTGACATCTCTAACAATGATCTGGAGTCAATCTTGCCAGAAGTGCTGCGTAACCTTCCAGAAAGCTTAAAGACCCTCCTAGTCGGCGACAATCGGCTGAAATATTTCCCATGGGAGCACATCTCCACGCTCAGCAATTTATATCACCTGAACCTCAGTCATAACGCCCTCTATTTTTTGCCTAATAAAGCAATAGCATTTGGAGCAAATTTTACTCTCTTGGACCTCAGTCACAATCATCTTTCTATTATTCCTGAGGATTTCTTCAGGGTGGCGATATCCTTGCACTGCCTGTATCTCAACCACAATCAGATCAAAGCGTTGAACCATCAGTTTCTCCCTGCCCCCTTTAAAAATGGTAGTGCCCTTCAGAAACTCACCCTGCATGTCAACCCCTTTAAATGTGATTGCGATACATCCTGGTTTGCGGAGTTCTTGCGTACTACTCCGATACGGATTCCTTATCTCACCACACACGTACACTGTGATTACCCAGAGTCCCAACAGGGCGAGAGTGTTCTGTCAATGGACCAGCATTCCTGCCAGGACATATATGGTAGCTTAGCCTTCCTCGTCTGTTCCTTCTTTGCTGTGACCTTCACAGTTGTGCCCCTACTGAAGCATCTCTATGGCTGGGATCTGTGGTATTGCTTACAAGTACTTTGGGCAGGACACAAGGGCTACTCCCAGCTCACTGGAAGTGATTCACATTATCAATATGATGCTTTTGTGGTGTTTGACACCGGGAACCAGGCTGTGAGGGATTGGGTCTACAATGAGTTAACTGTCAATCTGGAGAACTCCGCTCACAGGAGTTTTAGTCTCTGTTTGGAGGAGAGGGACTGGATTCCTGGGCTTTCATGTATTGAAAATCTACACAATGCTGTCAACAGCAGCGTGAAGACGGTGTTTGTGCTATCAAGTGGTGCAACTGGTGGTGAGACGGTGAACGGTGTAATCCGCCAGGCTTTCTTCATGGTTCAGCAGCGCCTTCTGGACGAGAAGGTTAGTATAATTAACTTCGTATTTGCATATGTGTGGGATTCTTATCCCCTTTGAGTTGTTACCATGTTTTCACAACACTAAATTAACTCTGACTTTATCCATTTAAGGTGGATGTAGCTATGCTGGTGCTGTTGGATGAGAAGTTTCCCAAACTGAAGTACCTTCAGTTGAGAAAACGGTTGTGCAAAAAGTCTGTGTTGTCCTGGCCGAGAAACCCAAGGGCCCAACCACTTTTCTGGAACCGATTGAAAATGGCACTGTCGTCAGATAACCTCAAATTCTATGACAACAACATGAGTGAAAGTTTTGCATGACTTACTTTTATCTGCTAATAGAGAGAAAGAGAAAAGAAAGTCCTATTTGTCTTCCCATTACCTCATTTTGTCAAACTTCCCCCTCCTTCCCTTTTTTAATATGCATCTATCATTTTTTTTTAATCTTCTTCCATGTACTGTAAATGTTTAATTTTTCAAGATTTTGTTCTATTGTTTTATCTAAGAAAAATGATTCTTTACTTGTGTGAGTGCCTTGGCCAGGAGAGGACACATTGCTATTAAGTTAACCAAGACACTGTTCATTGTACATAGACATTGAGACATTGATATTGGATTATACAAATAAACTTGACTTGATTTCACTTGTTTTCCTTGAATATCTTGATTTCATAAGTATTACAAACGAATAATGTACTTGCATAACACCCCCACATCCAATCTCAAAGCTTTCACATCTCTTTGGTTAGATGTTTGGAGGAAATGAAACTGATTATTTCTTCTATGTCACAAATGACTTGCAACCGAAACTGCTGCACCCACTCCAAGGTAGACACGGCACCTGTATATTTAAAACTTAGGTCAGGTCAATGTACTATAACATGTCAGAAAAAGCAAGGCATCTTTACTTCAGTAATTATGCAGATCAGACGAGGAGATTCATAGACGAGGGCATGCAAAATATTGAAATTAACAAATAGATTACAGCAACAGACACCCTGTGTGTACCAGACACTGTCTGTGTGTTACTTGTTGCACTGTACGTCCATTTTAGCTTCTGGGCTAGGATCCCAATTACATTTTTGGTCCCGTGCCCTGGGAATTCCATAACACAAAAGGCGTTTATTCTCTGAAAGTGAAACTTCCCACCAAAAATACTTGAAATAAGGAACACCTGCAGTCCCCATAGAAACCTCCTCAAAGAGCAATGAAGGTCCACAGTTTTTATTAAAAACTAATTCATATGGTCTCATTTCAGTTTAGTTCTTCTTGTCTCTACATATAATCAACAAAAGCACTTTTTATGCCATTGAATTACTGATTGCTGTCAGGGGATCATTTGTATGACAATTGGAATACAATTCCATTCTAATAAAACATATTGCTTGGCTTTTCTTTTTTTGTTTGCTAGTGCAGGTAAAACATTGCGATTGTGGTGCCATGCCCAACTAACGCTCGGCTAGGTGTATAAAAAAAATTGCTGTTCGTGCGGCCCCACCATTCCGCATAGGTCGCGCACGCGCCAGCTTGGGAGAGCGCGCGCCCACGCGGACCCGATGGCAGGACAGGTCATGAGAGAGCTGAGCCGATGAGATCATGGAGCCTGCGCCGAGGTCGGACAGGATACGGTTGGGACTTCACGGTGATGGAGAGGTGCCTGTCCGGTAAGCTAGAGCACACGTTGCGTGCACACATGGACTTTGTGGCATCGTTTTACAACATTATTTAAACAAATGAAACTGTGCTTTAAATCTGTGTGACAGATTAATTATTATGTAAGGTACTAGCTCGAAGTCATGTAGCCGTGTGCATATGAGCAAGAAACTAATCCTTCATGCCGTGGTCGTGGAGTTATTCGGGCGTCTGTGCACAACTGCATGCAGCACGACCGCTCCACTCGTGCCACCCGTGAAATGTAGTGCAGTCTACTTCATAGTTTGTGTGTTAGGTTGGCCGCTTGCTGAGCTGTATGAGGCGGACAAACGTTACCATGCAAATGACCGAGTTACGCTTTTGCAGTTTGAGTGGTGACTCGAGTTTTCTCTTCGCGGCAACAGCTGGCTTCCAACTCACAAGTAAGTGCAGAGGCTTGAGGCGAAGTGAGACGTTTCCTACTTTTGACATTTTATTTCTGTATTTTCATCAGTCCTTTTCGTCTTTATCAGTCCGGTATGGTCTGACAAGGATGGATACAGCTGCGTAAACTTGCCGCGTGCCCTTCGAAACTGACCAGTTACACTGACCTCCATCTTAATGCAAATTATATCTGTAGACAAAGCTTCAACAGTAGCAAGCTAACATGTTTGGTTGTTTTAAAATGTTTAAAGGTTTATCTTTGTGGTTTTATTTGAATCATGATCATTGTTTCTTTGTATATGTATGCACAATAGGTGAACAATAATCATATGCGAACTTGATGGTTTCATTACTGGCACATAAGCCTAAATTCATTGTCTCAAACAATGATGGATAAAGGATTGACAGCTATGTTATGACTGACAAGCAGATTTAACCAATCTCTCAGTTGCATCCTGTGCAGTGACTCAAAGCACCCAATCCTCTTGGATTAGAGGAGGGATTATGATTTGGATTTGCCTCTGCTTTGCAGACAGTCCCCAATATCTGGCCCATCATGGACTGGGTTGTGCTTACTTTGATTTCCTGGGGATATTTTTTTACCGACTTGTATTAATGTACTGCTTTTTGCTTCTAAAACTCCAATTAACCCAACATTATGTATGATATACACACATATAATACTGTGTATGATGATTATATTCTAATATGGCCACAGTCTTAACATGCTGTACTTTGATTTAGTATGTACCTCCTTTTGTCCAGTTGTAGTCAAACCCTAAGGTACCGATATGTCTTCAGCCCTGATAAAGTCTGTCAATGAGCTTTCCAAATGCCTGAGAGTGATGGCAGATACAACGACTGGTCTTCTAACTCCACTGCAGCCTGCATTGGACACTACTTTGTCCCTGTCTCCTTCCGACCTGAGCAGGCATTAGAATCCATGTGCTTCATGAAGATAGATTGAGTGCTGTCCATGGTGCTGAAATGGTCAAGCTGGTCCCTTTCCCTGTTTTTTGACTTTCACCATCTACCGTGGGGACTGTGGCTGTGTAAGGCGTTCTGTACATAATAAGTGAGAAACAGCATTAATCTATAGTCTTGTTAATAACATATTGTGTTACTGTCCTCCAACCACTCGCATCAGAGAGGATTACAGAGTGCTGTAGTAATAAAAAGATACATTTCTCACTTTAGTGGTTCTCAACCCTGCTTCTGAAAACCCACAGTCTTGCTTATTTCCCGTAGCCCCATACCTGATTAGGGGAGGCAGATATCTTTAGTTGTTTGAGATCTGGTGCCTTTCAGACACACCTGAGCATGCATGAAAAAAGCATGACTGTGTATTACCAGGAGCAGGGATGGAAACCATTGCACAAGATCAAGAATATAAATGTGATGTACTGCATTTATTTCTGTAACTGGTTCTCTGGATTATTCAGTGTAACATTTTATGGTTTTTACTCTTTTAAGTCTATAAAGTCTTAATTATCTAATGTTCAACCATGAATCATGTGGGGCCGCTGAGTAGCGTACAGAAAATGGGCATTGTTGTTCAGATTAGTAGGCTTGGTTATTGATCACATTGTTCTTGATTAAAATCATAAATCTGCCAATGGTTCTTGTCCAAGAGCTAATGTTTAGATGGGATTTGAGAAGTTTTACATATTTTGTTAAAGCCTCTGAATACTCACGCAGGTGTTTAAGTTATTCTGGCTGATTAGATCCTTCGCTCAGGTTGAAGGTGGATGATGGGAATTCATTAGGTTACAAAATCTTCATCTACCAATAAGACACACAGTCCCAAAACCAGGTCTAATCCCCCAGATTACGAAAAACACCAAAAAGCATTACTGAAATAACCTGTGTGGGAGTTCAGAAGCTTAAAAAAATATATATATATATATATTTGTCCTTCTTTTACCTGTCTAGTGTCCATGATGTCCTGCACTGTAGCTGAAACCACAAGACCTCTGGCCTGTAAGTCTGGGAGCCCTCTAACCAACAGTCTCTGCCAATTTATTCTAATAGGACTAAATAAGACTCAGCCTCAAGCCCTAAACAATCAAGGATGGACAGGTGAAAACTGAGAGGCCGAGATGTGGCCTTTATTATAAACCTTATTATTCGGTCTGGTTCCATTGAGGGGCATGCTAATATTCTCAACCATAACAGTCTCTTCTCAGAAGTCCACTTTCGCCATATAAAAAATGCCTTTAAACATTAGAGCCAAGCCCGCGCAGAGCAAGCTGTTGGCTGCCCCAAAGAGTAGTGGACACACTGATGGCGGCACATCTCATTCACGCTTTTCCAGATCCCCCAAACAGGGGAAAGGCAAACCGGCTGTAACCTCAGCACTAGGCTCCCGCTCTGGGCTAGAACCTGGCTCTGTGTCAGGGGGTGGGCCTGCACCAGCGTCTAAATTGGCTGGAGGTCAAGGGACGGTGTCAAGGCCAGGTCCAAAGATCAAACCTGGCACAGCAGCAGACAAAGGAGCAACTCGTGGTTCAGCGACCGCTCCAGGGGGTAAAACCCTGTCTATGGAGAACATCCAGTCTTTGAGTGCCGCCTATGCCACTTCCGGCACCCTGTACCCCTGTGAGAGAGATTCCTTGGAACCCTCTGGTGGGTACCCAAAAGGCACCATGACGTTAGGAAGAAGCACCAGCCGCTCCTCCTACACTAACCGAACAACAGCCATGGGCAGCACGCCAAACATCACCTCCTCTGGGCTACATCACCCGTCAGAGCCCTACGGAGACCAAACCTTGCATCCTGCAAGGACTTCCAGCCTGCGGCGCCAGTCTGGGAGACGTCCACAGGCATTGGATTCAAGTGGACGAGGAGAGGTTGCCTCGTATGATCTCCAGTCTCAGCTGAGGGAGCTGCAGATGGATAATGACAATCTGAGGAGAGAACTGGATGTAGGGAGGGATGGAAGGACAGGCCCCGGCATGAACAATGTCAACTTCTGGAGCCCAGATGTGAAAAGAGACAAGGTGGTAAGGCGGGAGGAGGGAGTGAGGACCTCGCTTTTGAAGGACCAGTACAGAACTAACCAAGAGGATTTGCAGGTGAGAAAAATTAAAGGTTGTTTATAAAATAATATTTCCACTTTAAAGAAAATTCTTAAATGGCTGTGAGCACAACACGAGAAATTTCATTTTCACGTGTTACCGCCTCGAAGGCTCAACACCAGCAAATCTTTAATACAGAATATCACATTTTTCATATGGTGGAAATGTCATTTTTGAAACAAAACTCTTTGATTTGTCTGCTCACGCATCACATTCAGACTTTTTGTTCCTGACCCGCCCATCTCCTCTGCACATCATACCTCGAGCATCATACCTTTTGTTCCTGTCTTCAAGGTTGCACAGAAAGGATTCTGTGCAGTTCATTTGTAAAGATGCTTGTCAGGCTCAGCGCTGTTTCTGTTTCCATGGGAACATGCCCTAGTGGCAGCAAATCAACAGTGTTAGTCAGATTCTTCAAAAACTCACAGCTACTCCTGAAAGGATAGTGACCAGTCTGTCCTGTGCCACCTCTCCCTGGAGTCCTTCCCACTCAGTCTGAGGCATTATCCATCTGTTTGTCTCATTGAACAGCTACTGTAGATGTGTTCTTCCTTTATATGTCTTCCTTCATTTTTCTATCTGTTCCTTCATTTGTCCTGAGTGTCATTTTACTTCATCATGTGTATGTTTGTCTGAAGGAGAAATAGAAGTGTTTGTCTTGAGATATAAGATCTATTTTAACCTCTTTCACACTATACAGCTTGTGTAGATTCTGTTGGATCTGCTCGTCATCTCTCTCACACAAGTATGCAACAACTTTAATCATATCTGCGCTCTTCCACTTGACTCCTCCCTCTTGTAACCAAGGAGCCACCTCTGCATTTGTATTTATAGCTTTTTTTGTCTCACATTGTCACACAGTGTAAGGACATGGTGACACACACACACACACACACACCCACACACACCTTTCCTGTGATTTTAACAGAATAAATACAGAAAGTTAGAAAACTAATAAAGAGCAACTTCAGGACAAGCTATAGCTAGCTTTATAGAGTTTTGTTTGATAAATGTTTATAAAATTGCTTCATTAACAAGCAGAATTTTATGCTTAAATTTCAAGAAGATCTGCATTTACCACTTATCGCTCTGTCCTTTTAAGAGGCAGCCATATGCACAGTCAAACATAACTCCCAGTCAGGTACACAAACAGCCACACACACACTACTTTTACCACCCACAAAAAGGGACTTCAGTCAGGTTTATAGACATTAAATATGTTTGCCGCTGAACTACTGATGTTGATATTTTCATGTCTGTGGCATTAAAATGAAGCAGGACAGTCAATGTTACCAGTGTCTGCAGGCACTTGGCCTTGTCTGTGATAGATGGATGTGTTTGTCTCTGTTCTGCTCCTTCAGGCGACACATTCAACGATTCTATTAATTTTATTTTTTTTTCTTCATGTATCGGATGAATGATCTCTCCCACACTCGCTTGTACTGTCTTTGTACCTTCACCCTACCTACCCTTTTCCTTTATCTTCTATCTATTCTGTAGTGAATATATTGTCGGCTACTAGGAGTGTAATTAGTTCACTTTATTAATGGGATCAAAACTGCCATCGTACAATCCATTTAAAAATCTTGGGGAACAGAAAAAGTCCCCATTGGTCAAATCCCAACGAAAATGACTGAAACCATTAAATGCACAAGTCATGATGCATCCTCCTGCGCTCGTATGCAGCCCTCCACCACCTAGCCCCCTCCTATCTCACTGACCTCACCTCACCTCACTGACCCTACCAACCCCCACGGTCCTCAGATCCACCTCAGCTGGTCTCCTTTCCACCCCCAAATCCAAGCTGCGCAGCTTTGGAGACGGAGCCTTCTCCAGGGCAGCACCCAGGCTCTGGAACTCCCTCCCCCAAGACATCCGTGACTCTCAGTCTCTCTCCATATTTCAGTCCCGCCTCAAGACGCACCTCTTCTCAACTATCATTTGCTAGCCCCCTGTTAACCGTATTATTATTATTATTATTATTATTATTATTATTATTATTATTATTATTATTATTATTATTATTATTATTATTATTATTATTATTATTTTCTCTTTCCCTTTCTTCCCTCGTCCTAACCCCTCCCCCCACTTCCCCTACTATTGTAAAGTGGCTTTGAGGTCTTGAAAAGCGCTATATAAATTCAATTTATCGATAATGTTTCCAGCAAGATTAATTAAAGTGAAGTTCATACTTAAAATCAACGTTACATACACCCACTGGTAGATACAAGTAATTATGGGGACTTTATCATATAAAGTCAGAAATAAGCCCAGTTTCTTGTTTACCTTGAAAAAGATATACCTCATGCAGAAGATGTTATTCTAACTCTTATCTGCTGTCGCCTCACTCTCCCTTATCACCTCTATCCCCCATCTCTCCTTTCAGATTATCACTTTTTTTCTTCTCCATTTCCCTCGTGTGTTGCCCTTTGAGACACTCTGGGAATAGTTCAGTCTGACAAGAGAACTTTGCAATTAGCATAAGGAATGTCACCTTTTCTCTCAGCTGCAATGACTAGAGTTGTCCCCTAACCATCTGTTTGTTTGTTGTGTTTGTGTGTGTACGTGTGTGTGTGTGTGTATGTATGCATATGTATTTGTGTCTACTGTCTTGGATGTATGTGTGTGTGTGTGTGCTTGTGTGGAGGATTGTCCACCCACTCTGACTTGATATTCAGTGCTAGCTTGTTGCATTGATTATCCATGTTCACCCTCGCCTGCCTCCTACATCTCAACTTTGCGTCCTTGGTGCTCCCACCTTCTGGACTCGAGCAGAGGACTAAGAATATTTGAAGGAAAAATATTAGCCATTTAACTTTAGTGTTCGTGCCCACGAAGGATACTGCGTGTGTGTGTGTGTGTGTGTGTGTGTGTGTCTGTGTGTGTGTGTGTGTGTGTTTCTCCTTCTGTTTGATTTCCTTACAGCCTTTTCCTACCCTGCTCAGTCAACCACCAAGAATGCTCTGTGTCCATGGTTTCAGGCACAGAATGAATTTCCATTTGCCAGTCAGGAAAGCTACAAGCTGTAAATCAGTATATTGTATTTTGTATCACTTTGCATTGCACTGTAAAGAGCAGAGATGTTGAGTGAACTCCCCAGCAACACTCTTTTTGGGTCCATATGTGTCACTTGGTTATCAATAGTTCAAGTGATAAATGTATTGACAAATCAATCAGTCATTGCATCTGTAAATATCTTCTGTCCATCTTTAAAACTGGACATTGTGCAGACGTTGTTTAAAGCCATAGAAAGGAATTCAAGGCAAAGATCTTCTCAAAGTTTTTAAACGTCACGCCACGCTGCATATCAGGGAGTGTTTTATTTATTAATGACTAAACTCTTGATTTTTCTGTTATATAATTTTGCCGACTTTTTGCCAATGTTGAAATTCCATTTAAAAATATTTATTGATTTGTCAGTTTATTTATCAATTAATTATTAAAGGTATTTTTGGGGAATTGCACTTTTATGGACACTACGGTAAGGATCAGCACGTAGGCCTTGATACATGGGGCGCGCGCCATACTACCACAGCACACCGATTTATCAATTGATTATTGAGTAGCACAATTGGGACCCTATCATTTATATTTAGGCCCGTAACCGTTTCTCTAATTCAATTTAACAGTCATGTTCATCCTTTTTGTTTTCATAAATCTAAAATGTCTTTTCATCTGGAATAAATTCACACATTATTCCTGTCTTTTCCCCCTTTGATGTTCACCTCCTTCAAACAAACAAAGTCACTTTTGCTTACAGTACTTTCCATTCCTGTGTTTTGAAGAGAAATGTCGCCCCCTAGTGGCCACATGATGTAACCACAGCCCAACAGCTCGAAGTAATATAAGTAATGGTTTGATATTTGTTTTTTCTCTGCTTTCTATTTTGGCTTTATGCATATGCATGTATTTCTTATCACATCGACCTGCTGCAGCCTGGGGATATCAGAAGAAACAAGGTCTGTTTTATGTATCCCACCGTATATTTTTCATATGTTTGTGTCATCATGTGTTTAGGAATTCTATGTGTCTGTGTGTTTGATATGTATGTGTACTTATTGAACGAATGGGAGCTTAATCTTTCTCTGTCTTTGTAGCAGCTTCCGTTGACAGTTCAGGAGCTTCAGGAGGAGCTGAGGGCTCACAGGGAGATGAACAGTCGCTTGCAGCAACAGCGACAGCATGGGAAATCTGGCTCTTATCGAGAACTGCATACAGACCAGGACCACAGAGGGGGGCTCAGTCCTGGCCACAGCCCCAGACAAAGCTCCAGCAACCTGCACAGTCCTGGGCCGAGGAATAGCCCGAGAGTCAGCCCATCTAACACCTACAATCCGAGGCAACAGGAAGCTGATGTCATCATTCACAGCCCTGGTTATGGTTGTAACTCTGCAGTAGCTGCGCAGAGAATCAGCCCTGCCAACACCCTTCACCCTGGGCCTAGAAACAGCCCAAATCAGCCCGTCTACACTCATAGCCATGGTCCGGTGGTAGCGCACAGCTCTAGTTCACTCCGGCCCCCTAGCCCCTGCCAGGTGCCCGGGTGTGATGGCTTGTCCTCGTCTCCCCCACTAGATCCATCAGAGGAGAATTTCTTCCGGCTACAGTCGGAGCACGAGCGGCAGGCCAAGGAGCTGTTCCTGCTGAGGAAGACCATGGAAGACATGGAGATGAGAATCGATTCCCAGAAACAGACTCTGGGCGCCCGGGACGAGAGTATCCAGAGGCTGCTGGAAATGCTTCAGGGCCAAGGTCAAGGTCAAAGTCAAGGTCAGGGACACTTGAGTCGGGGACAGCGGACAGGCATCATAACCATGGCGGCGCAGGAGGCTGAAACGCAGCTGGAGAACATGCATGTGAGAGAGGTGTGTTTCTTCTTCCTATTTCTGAATGGTCCAGGGAGGAAATGGTTATGTAGTAGTGTCAATATTTATTATTTATTATCATTGGAGTGTTTTGATATTGCAAATCATATTACACGATCATGTTGCCTGTGTCTAGTGCATGATGGCTAACAAATTCAAAACATTAAAATGCCATGTCATTTTTAATACCAAACAGATATTGTAATATCATTTATAAATGGTTAAAGTGTTACATTTTTTCCATACATACTGTATATGATTTATTTGGTTTATTTATTTTTTAAATGAGCATATCCGATGTTGAGATGAATTAATAACATTTGACTGAGCAAATGTTATTAATGCATATGTATATGGTTATGTGTGTGAGTACCTATGAGTGTGACTGTATTATGTAGAGTGTGAAAGCAGAAAGCAGCTCAGCAGGTCTTATCAATGGGCCAGATTAACATACGGAGAGCGTTAAGCCTGTGTTCAGCCATGCAGTTTTACAATCTGACTGGGTTTGTTTGTGTGTGTGTGTGTAAGAGTGTGTTCCTGGATATGCACATGCTCATATGCCACTTGTCTGTGCGTTGTGCATAGCATTGGGCAGTTATTCTACAGCAGAAGGCATGCAGTCATCTTGTTGTGCATTGGAATTTTATTGTAGCTCGTCAAAATTCTCAGTTTAATTACAAGAAAAAGTATTTGTTATCTGTGTGCTCATACCTCATGCTTTACTGTTGTTATGCCTCCGCGCCAACGACATCTAAGAACGTCCGTCCAATGCAATATTTCAGGAATGCCTGGAGGGACTTTCTTCAAATGTGGCACAAATGTCCACTTGGACTCAAGGATAAACTGATTAGAATTTGGTGGACAAAGGTCAAATGTCAAGGTTACTGTGGCCATAACTCAAGAATGTATACGCTATATTATGACAATTTCACACAAATGTCTACAAGGATACAATTATGAAGTGATGACATTTTGGACAGACATTAAGGTCAACTGCAACTTGACTGGTTGGCGGAGGCATACAACCGCAAGGCGGTAATTATAGCTTTCTGTCTTCCTCAGAGACTTTTTATTTTATTTCATTTGATTGAGACTTTTAAAGCAGCAGCCCCGAGCGGTGGTGTAGCACAGGTGTGTCTGTATCCTCTGCCAGGAGGGCTCGCAGTAGGCTGCTCTCTGCTCCTCACTCCTACTTTGTTTATTTTTAACTCCTAAATCTTCTTAGCCTTTAATTTCTCTACCTCTCTGTCAGTGTGTGTGTGTGTGTGTGTGTGTGTTTTTGTGTGCATGTGCCTCTGTGTGTTGTATTTCTGTGCATGCCTCTGCTATTGTTTGCGTCATGATGTTCTTGTTTTTCTGTCTGTTATGTTGTATGTCTGCCGGGCCCAGTCAGAAAGATTGCGTGCGTGCGTGCGTTTGTGTGTGTATGTTATGTGAGCATGCGTGCACATCTGGGGCCTGTCGGCTTAGCGTTTCAAGCGAGGACACTCCCTCGTCGTGCTGCCGGTGGCTGCTGGGAAATCCACCCGTGCCGGGTGTTTGGTCAGTGTGATGATTTTATCAGAGGGGAGTGTGGGTGTTTCAGCCCATGCTAATGCAACCACTGCTGTGCATGTGTGTATTAGTGTGTGAGAGTGTGTCTGTGCTTAAGGGACCTAACCATGCTCTGTGTGTAAGAGGTGAGTACCTGTTCACACACACTCTGTGTGCTGTGCTATTTTTAACTGCTTGACAGCTTAACACATACTGTGGGTGCAGTGGAGGAGGAGGGGGCTGAGTTGGTCTGAGAGGTGAGGGGGAGAGATGGGAGAAAGGAGTGTTTTTCTAAGGTAGAAAAACAGACTGTGTTTGTCTGAATATTAATGTATGATTAATGAGGGAAAACACTCTGACCGCCCTGATTGAAAAGAGAGGCGATTGTTGTTCTTTCGTTTTTTTTCCCCCCACATCGCCTTCTGGCCTCCTCTCCACCGGGGTTGAGATGGGGAGTTTGTGTGTGTGTGTGTGTGTGTGTGTGTGTGTGTGTGTGTGTGTGTGTGTGTGTGTGTGTGTTTAATTATTATTTATATATTGCAGCTTAATTGACGTAGTTTTTAAGTCAAACTAAAACCCTGGTTAAGAGTGAAACAAACTGATTTGTAGATAGTACTAGACTCAATGTTCATATGCTGTAGAGCTATTTCAATTGATACTTGTAGTTGTATGTTTATTCAGATGATAAGAGTTAACCATGTTTAACACTTTGCATGGACCATTACATATAAGACAAATGTTTAATAGCAACACTACCAGGCTGGTTGCAAAATCATTGTAGTGTAATGAGGATTAGGGAAAGATATTGAACATAATTAACAATGTAGTGTTGATAGATACATATGGATTGTCCAGCTTCACACAGTACAGTTGTCATACAGTTGTTTTATGTGCAACAAATGATAATTCAAAATCACACTTAAAACATTTACATTTGGGGGATTTCAACAAACAGATGAATACAGATTAATTGAAGTATTTCTATGCACTCATTTAACTGTAAGAAGCGGCCTACTTCCTGTGAAGGCCTCTTGCCTTAGTTTATGTGTCAGAGTACTACTCTGACACATAAACATCATTTAGCCTTACACTTGCACTTGTCATGGTTTGTGAAGGCGAGCCGGTGATGGTAGCGCAGCTATTGCCTCTATTAGGGGGCACTACTCTTAGCTCTTTTGATTAGCTCCAAAGGAAACCAGCCCAACTGCCTTTCATTACCGCACCCATTACTCTCTTTTAAACGACCCGGCTTGTTTAGCTTGAGCTGGGATAATAAATGCCTCCATTTTCAGTTCAACTCTGCTTTTATTTATCCTTCAAACATATCTTAGGTTTCACACGGGAGCTTTCTTGCTATTCTTTGCTGGATTGATGAGAAATGATCACCTTAAATGTGTGTTTCTAGTGCTGTTGTTTTTTATGTTAGGACGGTTTAGGTAGGATATGTGAAAATGTGTGAACCTGTGTATGTGTGTATGATGCAAATCAGAGAATTGTCTTTCTGTTGTACATCTCAGGACTCACAGACCAAGGCCAGATGTGAAGTTACTTTGACCAGCTGTCTGTGGTTATGTGTGTATGATATGCTGGTGTGCAGTATGTATGGATATATAGCTCACTCCATCACTACTTCACTTGCTGATGTGTGTTGTCAGGGGATGGTGTGTGTGTGTGTGTGTGTGTGTGTGTGTGTGTAGTGGTGCTCTCTCGCTTGTGTTTCCTGCCTCCTTTGTCAGCTGTCAAACTGTCTTAGCTGCACAGACCCGACATACAGACACTGGCACATCTGTGCCAACCTATTCACTTGGCTATTCAGATAAAATGATTACACTGGTCAACATCACCGTTGACGCCATATATTAAGTCGTATGCTTTAGTTCTTCTTTTCACTCAGCTTCTCCTCTGTAATATTTACTGATACATTCTTTACACTACTAGCATTGTCCACAATGTGGCAGTGTTCTGTTAGACTTTAACTAGTTATGTGTGATGGTACACACATATACACGCTGAGAGGCATAAATCTGGGCCTAATCGGCTCTCCCCAGCCACCAGGTCCCTATAGACCCAATAATAACGGCCGCACCACTGGTCTGTTCCTGTCCGGCCCTGACCTGCTGCCAAGGGCGTGCACATGCACACTCTCACTGTGAGATTTTTACTCAGAGATTCTACTTTCATACATATCATACTGCAGATTTCACACGGTCCTTAGGGAGCTCTGGATAGAGTTAAGGCCCCTACTGTATATGAAGACATCTCAGTATTAGATCAGTACTACGTAGTATGTGGCATTGCTCTAGTGTTGAGAACGTAAGGGCAAAGCACTTATTGCTCCCTTTGTTGTTTCTATCGTTCGACTAGCTTCAGAAGTCTTGCTGCTGTTTCTTTTGGCAGGCCCTCTCTGTCTTCCCCTGCGTCCTCTCTCTCAAACTTCCAAAATGTAGATTTTTAAAACTTGCTCGTGCCAGCATGTTGAGGAGAAGTGGAAGTTCACGTCAGCAAATCCATCTTTTTTTTTTGTAATCTCTTTCCTGCTTTTTCACTTTCTCATACCACCAGTTGATCAGCTCTCGTCTTTCTGATCTGCCTTTCTGCCTGTATCTTTGTCTGTCCATTGACATTTCCCTCTCTCGCTCTTTCTTTCTCTCCAGGCTGATATGCTTTCTGTTGCGGTTAAGTTAATCGGTGAAAAGCTTGTCCCGGGCCGGGCTTTTTAGTACTCCATTGTTGATTTGAGTTTTTCAGCCTCCGCTAATGAAGCCTCTCTCAACTGACATAAGAAGACCACTGTAAATACAGTCAGTCAACACACACACACACACACACACACACACACACACACACACACACACACACACACACACACACACACACACACACACACACACACAGAGACCAATGCACCACACCCCGGGCACCACATACTCGCCACGCTCTGTTGTTCTCCCAGAATGTTTAAACGGAAAAGTTTATCGGCACAAAATTACACCCCTCAAACCTTCTCCTCGCCCCCTCCCTATTTCTCTTTAAGGCTTTCCCTCCGATTTTTCCCTTTGTCTTTTCAAACGGCTCTTTCAAGACATCGAGCTGATAGGCGGACACATTTTCACATTTGTGGCAAGCAAATGTGTTTTCTTTTTCTGTTACTGATGGAGAAGGGATGGGAATGTGATTGATGAGTGTGTGTGTGTGTGTGTGTGTGTGTGTGTGTGTGTGTGTGTGTGTGTGTGTGTGTGTGTGTGTGTGTGTGTGTGTGTGTGTGTGTGTGTGTGTGGAATATGTCCCTGTTCTAGTCTGCGCATGGCATATATGACACCATTGCCTTCAGGCTAGAATTGAACCTTTTGACCGTATCCTTCATTCAGGATGCCGGCACTTATTGCTATAGTGTTACGTTTGATCCTATTCATTCCATATGCTCGGCCCTCTGACACATGTGAAGCAGAGGAGATGGTCTTTGATGACATGCTCTCTTGCATGACTTAATCTCCCCCATTGTACTCTTAACTGTACGCCAACCATTGTTGATAAGGAGGTAATACGCACACTGTCTCCACGGGATAGATACATACTTGAATGTGCAGACTGACATACACACACACACACACACACACACACACACTCACTCACAGTGATACATTAATACACATATGGGAAGTAGGAGATTAGGATTGTGGCAGCAATGGGCATACCAGTCGGTGGGAGGCATGCTCTGACTGCAGTAATCCCTCCTTATCCACAACTGACGTGGACAAGAGGATAAGGCCCTTGTCATTACAAACTTACTGGGAGAACTGGGAAGGATGGGAGCAATGGGAACTCATGACCTCTGACTGCCTTAACATAGATGTCCTATCTCCATGTGGTTTCCGTCGGATTTGGTAGCTTTTCTTTACCCGCTGATTGTCAGAGAGTCAGTTTACATTAGTTTCCCGTGCTACTCACACCTTTTCATTCTCCTTTGAGGTGCTACATTATATTCTGTATACACATATATTATATTAGGCATTAGTCAGTGTGAGCTGTGTTTTGTGATCCTATGTAGCCCAATTGGTATTCCATCTGTCCACATTTGCCCCTTTCCAGCAGCTGCCTATAGCACAGTCAGGCAGCAGTGGCAGGCAGCCCTCACTTTTCTCACCTGCTGTGTAGATGTATAGATGTGTTTGAATCCATGTATTACAGCACATGCTATAGCAGTGTACAAAGTCCTGCAATGAATTCTCTGTGAAGCTGGAAGTGGTGGCCTAAAGCTTTGACAAGCCTGCGGGTCATAAGCCTGTGTGGTTCAATAAAGATAAATCTGGGTGGGGAATTGAAAGAGCAGTGCTTGCCACCATTGTGGGGCCTTTGAGCAAGGGCCACTCCCTCACTACCACAACTGAGGTGCCACCTAACCCCCAACTGCTCCTGTGGAGCCGCTGGGTGGCCTGCAGATCAGACGGTGGTTTTGCCGGGCTGCTTCTGGGTGTGAACACGCGTGTGGCTGTGTGGGTGTGAACAGGGCGTTTGTGACAGAGAGAACATTGCTCTCAGCCATACCTCCATGATTAAATAAAGTGTTTTGTTTTTTTTTAAGTAAAAAATGTAGTTAGGAATGTAATATAGTTGGTATCTTTGCTCTGACCACACACATAGCCTCCCTGCACAGATATGTGATAGCTGCTGTGCTAGCTAATATCTAAAGTCAGAGCCTACAGTTGGATGGTAGTGGGGCTGATTAAAGCTCAGCAGCAGCAATGATGGTTGTGTTGGATAGATGTTGTAGTGGTGAATTTCACGTAAATGAAGCAGCTGCCTAAACTAGCTTGCAGGCTTTACTACATGTGTTGCTGTGACTCTTTGAGAGAGGGGATGAATTAGCTCTACGGTCATTTCAGAGGCTTTTGTAAATGCCGATTTGTATTTGACTTCCTTATATTGAAGGTGTTTCTAATATTTGATCCACCCCATTTACCTACATTGGCAGACATTCAAATTAGTGCAACAACATAACACAACCATGAAATGGTTAGTCGAGGTTTTATACTGGGATAATTAGAAATGATTTCTCTTTATGACAGAGCAGTTGAAACTCATCTCTGTTCGTTGCCCCCAAATGGATTTGTCCGAATACTCAACAAGTACGTTTAACCTGCTTTGTGTTGGTATTTCTGTGTGTGTGTGTTTGTGTGTTTGTGTGTGTGTGTGTGTGTGTGTGTGTGTGTGTGTGTGTGTGTGTGTGTTTGTGTGTGTGTGCTCGTGTGTGGGCATAGTTGTAGGTCAGAGCTACCATTAATTATTGATAGAAGAAGTGTAGCGCATGTGCTGGTAGAAAGTGTTGCTAAGCAAGAGGCTTTAGGCTGCCAGAGACATCTGCGAGAGAGACAGAGATAACAAGTGTGAGATAAGAACTAGAAAGATAGAGACATATTCATATGACCTATAGAGTGTGTCCTTTCTGCTGAAGAACAGACACAGAAACAGAAGAGAGCAGAGAACATAGCAGCACATGCTGTTAGAGACGGAAAGAAGCCCTCGGGAGAACCATCTTAAAGATCTAAAAGTTTTTTTCTTTTTCTTTTGCAAAACAAGATTTGTTAAGGATGTACAGTGGAGGATAACAGCACTTTTTAATTAGAGGAAGAGGCTGGAACTGGACAGACGGATCAGTGTATCTTTTTAAGAGGCTCTGAAGCTGTGGGTGTTAGAAAGTGCTAAAGATGATGAGCCGCCAGGCTTATTTTTACCGGGTCCCTCCCCAGGAGCTCCATCGCCGGAACCAGCTCCAGGCCGATCCGGCCAAGACCAGGGCTTTGCAGACTGTTATTGATATGAAGGTAGGACTAACAGGAGATCTAGAATCAACAATGGCGACGTTTTAAGTTATTATGTGCTACATGGGTGGGTGTGTATGACAAGTTTAAACGGCGGTAGGTGTTCAGATGAGATCTTAAGTCTTATGTTGCAGTGTAGTTTGCTTTTCAGTTGCAGCTTGTTGTCTGGTTTAGTTCCCTACCAGCTCCATACCTACAAAGATTTAATTGTTGATGTATTGTATTGTATTGTATTGTGAACAATAGTAGAGGATCTGGCTCGCCTCGTAAATGCAGACACAAACATACACGAACAATATATAAAACGTTGTCTCATTGTTGCCTCGTGTCCGTATGGCGGCCATGACCAAGTAAAGGCCATTATTGGCCCATGCGGAGTTGAGCACTTATTCAATTTGTTTCAAATGTCACATATGGAAGCTTTCACTCTCATCTCAGCCTTTTGAAGTCGTTAGAGCTGTGAAAAATGCAGTTGACTCCACATGCGTCTCCATGCACACCCCCACACACACATATTTACTCTTCATTCAGCAAACACTTTTTCTAAAAGTAGTTCCTTTACTGCGAAACCACAGTTATTTTTTACACATACTTTGTGATTTGTCTGCCTATTAGCAGACTGCACATGTGCTAGGGTGCCCACGCTGTTGCATGAGAAAGGCCAAATTAATTGAAAATTAATTAGAAAGGTAAAGTAAACATTGCCAGAAGGATTAGACATATATAGGGGGGGGGGGGGGGGGGCAAGAGAGAGAGAAAAGATACTGTAACAGTCTTCCTTTGACGATGTTGATAATGAGGAAGACATATTTCCCTGGAGGCATTGTGGTCCTCTGTAAACGATGTTGGATACTGAAGCTAAATTCTGTATGTTCTTCGTCCTGTGTGTGTATGTTTGTTCCCGGTTTGTGCGTTGTTTGTGTTGTTGCTTTTTCTAAGTGGGGCATGTTTCCGTTTTATGATTACAGAACACCAACCCCCCTTTCTGTTTTGATCCTGACGTTATCTGGCAGGTACAGTAATGAGTGCTCACCTCTTAAACCTTCTGTCAACTCAACATGGGCTACAAATATACAATATTTGTGTTTTCCCTTTCATAAATTCTTCCTTGGAATGCAGCAGCGCCATGTACAGTAGTTCATGTTTCAGCGGTTTTGAGGCCCAGCTTTCCTTACATGTATTTCTATTCTACTGAATGTTGTTTTTGATATTACCCTCTGTATTTTCTTTGGGTTTGCCTTGTTTCTCTTCCTCTCGGTAATGTTTTTTCTTTCTGCAACCTGGAGCAGAAACAGATAACAATCAGTTATTAAAGCTAGAGCATGGCTTATAATACAGAAATCAATATAAATGATTGAATAGCATAGTCTGTGTGTGGGCATTTTTGTATTGTGTGGAGGGATTCCCCCAGATGCCACCTTGACTTTTTTTTTTTCTGGGTGTTCATTGAAAGTCTATGTCCTTGCATACACTCTCTGTGTGTGTGTGTGTGTGTGTGTGTGTATGTGTGTGTGTGTGTGTGTGTGTGTGTGTGTGTGTGTGTGTGTGTGTGTGTGTGTGTGTACCTTTATGCATTCCTGTTTGCCTGGTGCGTTTGGGTGTTTAGGATGTTACATGCAGCACCGTGTGCTAGCAGGGGCTGATGTCAGAGGATGTAATAGAGGTCAGATGCTTACATGTTGCCTGTGGTTTGTGCTGATGGCATCATGCAATCTGCTTCCATTTATTCCATTACCTTTCTCATCTCTTCCAAGGTTTAGCATTTAACGTATGTCTGAACCCATGCAGCTAAACAACCTCTGGACCTGTCCATGACAGACCCTTCCATTCACTCATAGATACTGCGAAGGAAAACATCTTGGCTGCACACAACTGTCTGCCTTGATATTAATAGATTATAATCTAGATACAAGATGCTACAACGTCTTGTGCTGAATCGAAGTTTGCACTGTTTTAGCCAAAAACAAGTATTACATTGTGTCCGACATTCATTTACTTCCTGCCGTGATTGTCCAGTTGTGCAAAAGTAAAAAAAGAGCCACAGTTTGAACCTCTCCCTTAAACTCTCTTTTCACATTCTTTGCACAACTATTTATGGCATTTGTCCCGTAAACAATCAAGTGCAGCACTATGAATGTCTTCCAGGAGAGACTGTCTGAACATATGAGCCGCTATCCCCTCTCTATGGTGGCCGTTTTTCCGTTAACCTGCTCCCTCACTATATTTGATAGATACATCAATACCATGTGAGACAGGTAAGCACTTATTAAAGTCCAGAGCTTGATATCCAAAGTCAGATCTTTGCTGACTCTTTGCCTGCCTACTGTTGCTGGTGCAGGACACCAAGATCTCCTCCCTGGAGAGGAACATCAGAAACCTAGAGGATGAGGTCCAGATGTTAAAGACCAGCGGCCTGCTGCACCCCGGCGACAGGCAGGATGAGCTCAAGCAGGTGGAGGTCTACAAGAGCCATTCTAAATTCATGAAGACTAAGGTAGAATGTCTCTGCATGCCACCTGAGACAACTTCACACTGCATGAGCTGAGTGATGCATGTTTGCCTTAAAACATACAACTGTTTTTGTTGTATGTCGCCAAAGTGTGTGGTGAAATCTTGATTCCAAACTGCATGTTACAGTAGGTTGTCTTTTGGCTGCTGTATCGAGGCTTTTAGCATCCTGTGTTGCATGGATACCAAGAACTCCTACGCTTATAAATGTATCTGTCATTTTTAGAGTGAGGTTTCTTGTTTATTTCCCATGAAATGCTTGTGTGCCTTACCTGCCTTACCTGTGTGATGACCAAGCATTGTACTGCTCTCGTATCTGTGACGGCTGACTGTTCTGAGGGAGCATACTCAGGCCCTATCAGCTTACAGAGCACCGTCTCTATTTACTGTCCTACCTTCAGCTGGCAGGAAGACCTTTAGAAAGGCCTGACTAAGATTTCTCTCGTCCAGGCTGTATACTGGTTTATTAATTGGGTCACAGCGGTGCCAAGACTGACATGCACATTTTTGAATAGCAACATAAACATTTCTACAGGAGCCATATTAAAAATGTAGTTTCAAGTTTCATAGAGTTTCAAGCTGAGTGATGGCTGAGGCCCATGAGTAGCGCTCCATGTGAAAATGTTTCTCTTTTGTCCATTAATGGTGCTCTTTGTAGTGCCCATTTGTCATTGCGTCGGGGAAGTTCCTGATACAATCATAAAAGAGATGTTTTTATGAATGGGGCCCTGACAGATGAATGTGAGCTTACAACGGCAGAGGAAAGAGCTCTCTCCTCAGCCGCACTGACCTGGGATGATATTCATCACCGTGATGGCCCTGGCTCGCTCTCCCATGTCTCATTTCTGCGTAACATACAGAGACACCACGCGCATGGATATGCACAGGCTCCCAGATTCATTCTATATCCTTGAAGTGTTTAGGGTCCTGGTCTTTCAGCAGTGGTGGCGACTGGTGTTGAGGTGAGGCTGTGATAAGAGAAACCAGAGAGGACAGCGTCCCTGTCCTCTCTGGTTTCCTCTGTGGACTTTGGCTTACTCGAAACACTAGAAAGTAGCTTCTGAGAACATGAACATTTGTTCAAGTATGATAAGTGGACATTAGAGCAGAGGTGAATTTATTTATCCAGATAATCATTTCTAACAGAACTTCACCAAGTGCAACATTCTGAAGCCTCAGCGGTGTGGTTGAGGAGTGCAGAGTGTGGAGGAGTGAGGAGGAGCACACAGCCAGCTGGGAAACCTAGGCTGATTCCCAGCTGGCTTTGTGCCGTACTTTAGTGGCTTGCTGTCTTCTTGTCTTTGTGTCTCTGTAGGAGAAGGACTTGTCCCCCTGTGTGTCTTCCATCAGAACAGCTTCCACCTTCCTCCTCCCCCCACAACAGCCCTGGATCACAGAACAAGCAGAAGTACTCTTCATTAGCCTCTCGTTATTTATTTTATTAAACCTAACATTATTGCTCCTTATTTTATCTATATTGTTCTATCACTTTATGATAATATTTTCAGTCAACTCCCTACACATATTCTCCCTGTCTTAGTATCCTCTCAACAGTCACACCTCACCTTTTGGCTCCTATTATTTAGTCACCCTTCTCCCTTCTCTTTATTTCTAGGAGCGAGGGTTGATTGGTCCAGCTCTGGTCCAGTCAGAATCCCCCCGTTATGAGGCGAACCCTGCTCACACAATTAGAGAAATCTCCATTTGAATCAGCTTTGTGCATTTTTGGAACCAGTAGACAGATGACAATCTACTACACATAGCTAGCCTCAGCACAGAAACCTCCCTCTGTTAATGCATTTGATTTTCTGTGTGGTTTTCTGTCCTGTTCTGTATAGCCTTCCTTAAAACAATCTGTAATCTGTCTGCTATGTGAGCTTAATATTTCTCACCATAACTCTGTCTGCCTGCATGCATTTTCACTCTCGCGGTTTGGTTTGGTGTGTCCATAGAGCAGACAGTAGGCCTGGGACTCCCCTGAGTGAGGACTGATAATGTAGGGCGGTGTGATAATTCAATATTGTAATATATCATCTCTCCAAATAAATGCACAGTGACAAAATTGACATATGTATATAATATATTAACCAATTTCATGTTTAAATAGATGTGAATTTGTCACAGCAGGACACGTTTCTTCTTAAAAATGTATTTGATTTTAAGATAGTAAAACAATTTGACTTACTAAAATGAAAAAGTTATACGTTTCACTGTGACTTTAAATGATGAGATATCTATCACACTATTTATTTTGTCCATATTGCCCACTCCTAAATTAAATAGCAGGTTTTGGCCTCTTTCATAACACTTGCTTGTTCTGAAAGATCTCTTTATAGAAAACAAAGTGTTGGAAAATGCTCACATTCTAGATTTTGTACAACAGCACCACACACATTGGTGTGTTTTCGCAAAAAGTGTGTATGTGGTTTGGGTGTGTGTGTGTGTGCATGTGTGTTGTTGTAATCTGCAAGTATATCAATTGACTCAAAGGTGACAAAAGGTTTTCATTACAGATTTGTGCTGGTGTTTCTGTGATTGTCAGATAGAGCAGCTGAAGCAGGAGCTGAACAGGAAGGAGACAGAGATGCAGACCCTGCAGACCAAACTAGAAACACTGACCAATCAGAACTCAGACTGCAAGCAACACATCGAGGTGCTAAAGGAGTCGCTCAGCGCCAAGGAGCAACGGGCCAATACACTGCAGACAGAGGTCAGTACACACAAACAGACACACACACAGAAAATAAGCTGATAGTCCAACCCTGGCACATTTACAGTGATGATGATGAATGTGCGCTGTTCCTGGAAAAATAGCCTTTATGACTAACTTGCATGCACTTATAAGATGACAGAGGTCATCACGACCTCTGCAAGTGAACACGATCCATCTTTTTCTGCCTTTGTTTCTTTCTCTTTCTGTTTCTCTAATGAACGTTGAGGTGGGTGTAAAACACTTCTACGTGTGTGGCTCCTTTAGTCCACCCACTGGTGGTACGTGTGGGAGGGTCAGTCAGTCAGAAGGCCAGAGAAAGCTGGCAGCTGGCAGCTTCTTCATCTTTGAAGTTTCTAAACTCTATGGCTTTAATGATTTTATCACTGCTGTTAAGGATGGAAGCGTGTTGTATGTAGAGAGATGGAAGTGTATGTGTGGGGGTGGGAATGGGGGTTCGGTGGGGGTAGCATTTAACGCTTTTCTCTATCACTCTCTGGAGCACTGATACTTTAGATCTCTTTGTGCAGTTGAGAACGGCCCGCTAACTATGTCCACTCATCATTACAGGAAGCAATTTGGGCCAAAATTAGACCTAATGGTCCATACATGTGCAAGGAATTTTGGCCCTCGCAGTTAGCAGAATACATCATACTTAAAGGAATTGGTTTTCAGTGGGTGGTTTCTGTGTGTACATGTTTTTGTTTGTGTCTTTCTGAAATGGCATGTAAATAAATATTTGTTTTCAGTCATGTGACTTGCTGAAACCTATCACCATTGAACGCTAGCTAATGTTTTTTCTAACCACATTTATGAGCAGCTCAGGTCAAGTTCGCAGTGATGCACTGTAACAAAGATGGCTAAGGTTTGCTGGCAGTCATACAACCAATATCAGTTTGTAAGAAACACGTTATCTCATTTCAGTGGGCAACACATTGCATGTGGAAACAGTACATCATTTGGAAGTCTGTGTTTGTGTGTGTTGGTGCAGGGGAAGGTTCAGTAAAAGGTTACCAACCCAAAGCTTATGAGATGTTACAAGATGTTGAATCTCTTGTCCCTGACAGGATGGCTGTTGCTCTTTTAAAAAAAGGCTTAACATTTCTTCAAATTCATACATATGAATCCTTGATATACTTTATGTTAACAACTTCAAGGGAAATATAGAGTTTACACTCTTTCTCATGCACACATCTTAAATCACCATAATCACTGCTACACTGTAAATCACAATTGAAGCTAACATAACCCTCTCTGAATACTCGGTTCAGCTCAGGATGCCAATGGGTAACATAGTTTATGCATAACACATGAATATTATACCCTTAAAATATATCATTCTTGTTGGTGAAGTCTATAATTGTTAGTTGCTTCAGCCAGTAAATGTCTCTGCCAAAGTTGAAATGAAAAAGATGCCATTGAGTGGGCGGGCAGAGTGTGTGTGTATCTGTGTCTGTTAATATGACACAACTATGTGTTTGCTTATGCATTAACATGTGGGTGCATGACAAGGGAATTATACATAATTGAATATACAGTAATGCTCACCGGTCACTGGGCACATCTCTGTGCTCTGCAGTCTGTCTTCTTTTCTCGTATTCTAGGCTACTGCAGCGGGCGGTAATCAGATCTGACAGTCTTGTTCACCACAAACACACACACACACACAGTCACACACGCAAAGACATACACACAGAAACACGTACGCTGTCAGTGCTGATTGCTGGACTCTCAGCTCTGGTCTTGAGTAGTTTTTCCCTGCTATTGAAGTGGCATTTACTCCCGCTTTGGAAAGGCTAGGGTTTCCTGGACTAAGTGGGCAAACCAGAGGATGAGCAAAGATATTGAGTGCGCTTGAGGCCAGCCGTTGCCCTGCATTCCTCTACTGTCTGTCAGTCATTTGGTTAGAAAGCACAGCCATACTCACAGGGTCTCCCTTCTCACCTCATTCCTTCCATCCTCTCATGTTATTACTTCATCCCCCTTCAGCAGTTTGTTTCTTTGTAGCTTTCCGACATCCCATTTAAAATTCCCCAGATTTCCTCTCTGTTTCACTCTTGGCTACTGGGGCATCATACCCCTTCCTATATGTGTGTGAGTGTTGGTGTGTGTGCCAGACGGTCTCATCATGAATGACAGTGATTGGTACAGTAGTCCACTCCCCCAGAGACAGGCTGGTGTCTCCCAGACCTGAGGAGCAGCTTCATCTCACAGACACTTGTCTCTAAAAGCAATTGACAGGATGGGACTGAGAAGGGACCAGTCAGGGAACAGAGCAGGCACTGTGAGCGAGGGAATGAGAAAATGGAAGTGTATTTATTTGTCAGTCAAAGTTAAGGACAGATTCTAAATGGGCATGATTGAATACGGCTCCAGATAACTGGAAAATGTGGAAAATAATGAGTCTACGCTCGTGAGTCTGCTGCCCACGTCTCTGGAAACTTAACCCTTTAATACTGTTTGTGTATGTGTCATTCCTGTCCCGATCACGACAATGCAGGGCTGTAACCATACTCCAGCCGATCAGGTAACTTATCAAAGACCTTCCTGAATATTTAACCAGCAAGGAACAAAAGAACAGGCCACAACCCCAACGGTAAAGGGGTTCGCATGTGCTTTGACTTTGAGAACATAGTTTTGAATATAAACATTTTACTAAACGAGGTCAAATCAGACCGTGTTAAGACGTCTGGGCCTGTGCATGAGGTTCGGCTGTTCCCGGTCACACTTGGTCGCTGTGATGACATGCTCAGTGATGTTAATAGGTACGCGTCCTTCGTCTCTGACGCATTACAATCCAAGAAGATGCAGTAAACTCACTAATGATGATGATCTGCTCTGATCGCATCTACCAGCTGTCACTCGCTCAGTCTGTCGCTCATCCAAACTCTTGCCACGGCCTCCAATTACGCTGCTTTATTCCAACAACTTAATATGTAAACATGTGGCTTGCACTTAAACCAGGCCTTGGCAATTTTCACACGGTAGTACTGCGAGCGAAAAGCTTGCGCATGACATAGCTTTATGCTCAATTCAATTTGATTTGAATTGAATTGAGCGTAAAGCTTGCTCATGGCATTTTACAAGTTGTTGGCACTATTGTCCTACTCAATTCATGTTTGTGATAAAAGTTAACTCAATTCAGTTTCTTATTATATCACATTTGCTTTGTATAATGTTTTGCTAAATAGCATTTTCAGTATTTGGGATTTTACTTTTCAACATTCATGAATATATCCATAATCATAACTCTATAACCTCAAGCACGAGTTTAACACGAGCGCTACATATGATTGGGGACCCATCTGTGGGACTTACTACCTTGAAAACCTCTCAACATCATGAAAATTGCCCACAATGTCAAATCTCAAGTCATTGAATGAAAGTAACGAAAGAAATATTGACTTTATTAGACACAAAGACGTTTTTGTTTCTTCATGCATGATAATAAAGCATGCTTACTCATGAATCGTGATTAATGCACAGCATGGTTATCCTCATTTTACCAATGGATTTTGAGTGTATGTGTGTTTGCACATTATTTTATAACACAGAGTAATTAATACACAGAAAGTGATATTCACTAACAAATCATTTGTATGTGTGAACTGGTTGTTTGAGCTTTGTTCCTGCTCTTGCGACCATATCTGTGTTGGATCCTGATCCCTACAAAACTAGGCCCTGTGTGTTGTGGCTCACTGGTTAAAAGGTATTGCAGAGATTCAGGTGGAAATATTGACATATAGAATATCTTAGCAGCACAAATCATTTCTTGGCATTCTCCGTGTGACCTGTTATCGCTAATCACCTGAGTTATTACCTTCAATTTTTCTTTATGCAACAAATTACGGTGTATTTAATGTCTTTGACAGGTGTTAGTTAAGATTTTCTTTTTCTGAAGGTCGATGCGCCTTGATTTACATGTTTATCACTTGAGGCGAGTGTTTTGCAGGTGGCCACTTTCCCACACAGGGGAAAACCAGACCTGAGGTAAGTACAAGGTGCTTAAGTTAACGTCTGAATCAGGCACATAAATAACACAGTAACATAACATTTGATACTTGGCTCCTCACATAATGCCAACAAAGGTGTTCGGCGCAGCACGCCTTTAATGTACGTTTTGCGATGTAGCAACATGTCGGTGTTTACAGAGAGCAGTTTGTGGTATTTCAGTTTAACTTTCTCAGATGTGACCTCAAATATCTTGGGTTCTCTTTCATCACCAGCGTTTGCGGTGTGTCTGCCAGAAGACCTCCACTAAGTTTGGATTTTAAGGTTGAGGTCTAATGACTTGAAGAAGATATACTGTAAATGACTCAAACATGATTTGCTAAAATCAACCATGAGGACAGTGATGAATAGGGAAAACAAGAGGAAAATAAAAAAGTATGTGGAGCAGGAAAGGGAAAGAATCGAGGATGAATGAAACGAAAGGAGGAAGTGAGAAGTGAGAGAATACAGTTGCTTGATGGATGTAGAAGGCTGTGGGATTTTGTCAGTGAGTGATGTGATAGTACGGCGTGCTGTGGTCCCTGCTGGACTGTTTTTGTTGATCTTTCCTTGTTCTCTTTGCTGATTAATGGTTCATATAGGTAGTGAGGCGGAGCAAAGATGTGGTCTCAACCTGGTTACGCTCCGCCCTGTGCTCTCCCCTGCTGTGTTCTCACTCTCTGTCTTTCTTTCTGCCTCATTCCCTTTTGCTCCCTCTGTCCTTATTTCTCTTCTCTCATAGGGTCTGTTTCCATCTGTCTTCTCTCCCCCCATTTTCTCGCCTACTTCTCCGTCTCCTCTATCCATTCTCATCCCCCATCTATTAGCACCACTGCAAGGAAAAGTGATTGTACAAATTAAATTTAGATGAGAATTTAATAAACACACTGAAAACAACAGTGTACGTTCGGCATAAAGCAAAAGGAAAACAGTTCCTGTTTTAGGCTGACCACTAATTATCAACTTCACATTTAAACCCTGCAGACCAGTTACAACATGACCTCATCTGGACCGGACTGACCATGGTCACCACTCTCAGGCCCAACAGCATGCTCCTGGGTTCCTGGGGTGGTGCGGTTTGGGATGCAGTGTGAATAGCAAAGCGTCGGGCCCCCCAGAACAAACATGGCGCGGTCCAAGATAAAGCCCCCGCGAGTTCTTCAGAGGCCATGTGGAAAAGCTATAAAGTGGAGTTATAGGGGTCAGAATGGGGATGAAATATTTAATGGTTTACACAGAAAACGAGGTAAATACGTGCACAACCGAAAGAGCCGACAAACAACCGGTCTGTTACTTTTGCATATGCACACGAAAACACGCACGTTTGTGTTGTCGTGCATATTTCATTGTAAATGAGGCATTAAGTCTGAGCACATCTAAGGTACAGTTAATATGTGTGATGGTTTATCCCACATGAAGGTCTTCTATTTTTGCGCATTTTGAAACTAAACAAAAACACACATGAACGCAGAGAGTAATTAGGGCTTTGCCTGGTCTGCTGTCAGTCAGCGGCTGGTTTACCAGTCGGCAGTGAAGTGCTGATAGAGACAGCCAGAGACAATACTCTCCTTTCTTTTTGTCCGACCTCCTCTGTCCTCAGGGTCACCCTGCTTTCCTCAGACCACTTAACCTCTAATTTCACACTGACACACACACACACACACACACATACACATTACATACACACATGCATGCAAAGATACACGTACCTAAACATGCAGTGACACAAGAATACAATTGAAGAGTTTTCATTCCCTCTTACAGTTCAGTCTCTGTTAGTAGTGGGCGTCTCAATAGAATCAGAAGAAGCACATATTCAGTATGGACCTTAGAGCCTACTCTCTTCTCCTCCTTTTTGGGGACAATTATGGGTTTTTTGGCTCCAACACAACACATTTCATATGAAAAGAGTTGATGACTATGAGGTTAAAGTCCTCCCTTTCAGCTTTAAATGTATTTTCGAGTGGCCTTGGTGGTTTATATAAAAGGGCTACAATTTCTACACAGTTGACTGGATATTCACCTCCTCATGAAAACTAACGATGGTGCTTTGAATTTAGTACTGGCAGGTCTGTGCAAAAAGACTACTTGTTCAGACAATTACCTAAACCATGGTGGGGGCTTTAGGAGTTCCTAATGTTCAAATGTTGGAACAACTTATATTATTATAATTAAATGGGGCTGAATATTCAATCTGTCATGATAATGTCAAATTTGTTTCACAGTGAAGAAGTGCAACAAGCTGTGTCTTGTATTCCTTTTAATGTCATCCTGATCTATTGCATGCTTTGTTTCTCCAAGCAAATTGTAGTTCTCTTAAAGCTAAACAGAGGAAACTAGCGAGACACACATAACGGATGTAAATGACAACATTTGAGAATCAATGTTTGGAAGCACTTTAGATTGACATCGTTGATAGAATATTATAGAGAAATGTAAGTGGCTGTTTTCTGCCTTTTAAAAATACTAATGCCGGCTTACAGTAATGTTGTTCAAGTGAGGCAGCAAAGGCACCACAAATGAACACAACCCTGCCAATTCTGCAATGTAATGGTAAGATCAAATGTTCACTATTGTTTTTGTAAATAGCTCTTTGACAAAAGAAACATTTCTTTAGCTTTCAGCAACATTGTGTGGCCTTCATTAGCAGATAAGACAGTTTGTACAGTTGTCTTTGAGATGGTTCACTTATGTGACCAAACAACCTTAGGATTAGGCTATATTATTTAATTAATTCATGTTTCTGTTTTTTCTTTTAAAGTGTCAACCTCTGTGTTTTCTGTACTAAAAGATCATGAGGGTGTTTTAGAGCAGAGCGGATAAATGACAGACAAGAAACTGTTTTACTTGTTGATCGAGCAGAAATCAAGCTGATTTCAGGCACCTACTGTACGCTGCAGACCTGTGATCGTTTGGCACATGTTTGCCAGAGTGACTGTTTAGTGTGGTTTGACAGGAAATGGATTCTCTGGAAACAGGATGTAGCAACTGGCGTGTGGTGCTGAAAATGACCAGGAAAAATAATCAAAGAAGGAGTAAGTGTTAATGAGGGGGAACGCCTGCAGCATCTCTTCCTTTAAATGTGCAAGTAGTGTGAGTTGTGTACATCTCTGCTGGAGGAGATGATGATGATGATGATGGATGGAGGGCAATAGAGGGACTGAGGCAGATGTGTGCAGTGAGGGTTAGTGTGATGTACTCGGGGTGAGTCCCCTACATTTTCATGTGTCATATATCCATCCTGTGGTACAATCCCAAAAGCATGACATGATTAATTTTCATGCTTTGGCAGAAAACATTCAT
This sequence comes from Cottoperca gobio, assembly GCF_900634415.1. Taxonomy (NCBI): domain Eukaryota; kingdom Metazoa; phylum Chordata; class Actinopteri; order Perciformes; family Bovichtidae; genus Cottoperca; species Cottoperca gobio. The sequence goes on from NC_041361.1 coordinate 8,616,781, forward strand.
TCATTCTGGTGACAAAGATCCTTTTGTTAGTGGATCCTGGGAGTTCTCTGTGTGTGCGTGTCTGTGTCCTTGTCTTTATTTTTTTTTTACAGCTGCGCTTTCCCATGTTCTCTATAGCCTGTGGGCAGACAGCTGTGTTGCCATGGTTTGATCCACAGATGTCTGAGTGTACAATGAGACTGTGCCCCAAAGTCCACCCCGCAGCTCCTGCTGTGAGGTAGTTTACATCCGCTTATTATCCCTTGCTCTAGGTGATTCGACTATTAGATGACTCCTGGTCAGGGCTCTGAATGTTGCCTTAACCCTGGCTTTGATGACACACCTTAGATGACACCCACCCTAAGACCCAGGACAGGGAACATCTCTCATTTCCGCACAGATCAGCCCCGGTGTCGTCATGTCTGGCACGGCCATTTCAGGTGGAGAGGAAATCCACTGTGTGTGTGTGCTTGTATATACAGTGTGTGTGTGCGTGCATGCGTAATTGAGAGAACGCAGAATCAGCGCAGGGTCTTGGTGAAGCTCGGCCCTTGTTCACAGTTGCTCTGTGAAGTGCCTCATTCTTCCGTTTAACATTGCAACTTCCCCTTGCACCTGTGCACACACACATACATGCCAACATACATTAATGCGCTCATATTAAAAAATCCCACTTTGGTCTTCAGACTGCCTAACCTCACAACCTTCAACAGCGACCTCTTGACATCTATTGGACGTTTCTATTGCCTCATCTGGAAACTATGGATAATTTAACGCTACTCCTTCTCACATCTGTGAGTATAAGACACCCACAGTCAGGTGCTTATACACTGTTAATACTGTAAACATAAGTATTTCATATATTTCATAAAACATTTTTTATCCTTCCACCAATCTTTGATGATGCAGACATAGGTCAGAGTGAAAGAAAACTAACAGCAACTAGCTGTTGTTGTACCTAGCAGTCCACATTAATTCTCTTCCTTCTTCATCATATGAAGTGTGGTAGTTTCTCTTTGATGCATATATTTCAATAAAAATAGATATTTTAATAATTATAGCTGATATGGGAGACTCTGGTGGTCTAGCATCATCTTGAAATGAGATAGCCATCCTTATTTTAGTGATACAATCCAGACTTGGCCGTATTAATGGTAAGACAAACATGAATTAGTCAAACATTATTTCATAAATTTAGATGATTAATTTTACAGCACGGGCCTTTAAATAAATTATGTCTAATGGCTGCTCTGTGCTGTATTTATACAGGCTCGCTGGACGTCATAGAGCCAGAGGAGTGAATAGCTCACACAGCTGTGTTTAGTGCACCGCAGCAGCCCGAGTAGACCCCAGTTCAGACATCCCATATACTCCACCAGACCCACTCTTGGGATTGAACAACTTTTATGGTGGCGTTGTCAGCTGAAGTGACGTTCGTACTTATTCTTAGAGCTTGAGCAAGAGATAAGAGATCATATAAGGAATGTTTTTCTGTTCAAACGATGACTCTAGTCGCACCAAAGTGGGTGAGTGAGAGTGCAACTGTCAGTGTGTGAGTATGCAAGTATCGGTGCATCCCCAGGCCTTTGCTGTGGTCTCCCCATCGTCTCTGGTTCTGCCGTTTTGACTGTGGTCTACTCATATAGTCCCTGTGTTGTTTATTGCGGCCCAGAGCCGACGCTGTGCCGGATACCTTTGCAGATTCGCCTGCCAGAAAAACTTTTATGATGAAATGTGAGGCAGGGAAAAGGGAGGTGAGGACAAACAGAGAAGCTGTTTTCTTTAAGCCTCTGTTTTACTTTGCTCACCAGTGTCCAGAATCCACATTTGGCTGTCATTGTAAGCATGAGAGAGGAAGTCAAGAACAATGGATGTGTGTTTATGCATGTGTGTGCATGGTTGTATGTTTAACTGCAGGTCCATGCATGTGTGTATGTGGAAAACTGTTGAATATATGCATGTTCGCATGCACACATCAGAGTCGTTATTAGTTAGTGAGGATTCCTTTCAAGAAATTCCACATATTGCAAGGAATTAATAGTTATGGAACCACAGAATATTGAAAACATATCGAGGTCCTTTTTTAATTTTTTATAAATAATATGGTGCTGAGTGAGGGGCTGGAAAGCTTAAGAGGGTTTTGGGGGGAAGATGTGTTGATATAGATGTGTTTTTAATTCATCTATTCTGAGGAACGCCTCAATGCAATCTCCAACGTCCCTTTAGGATTTGAACTGGGTCAGACTCAACAGTGCAGTGGGCCTCAGTACTTCTTTCCCCCACCTTTCACTTTCTTACACTTTCTCTCATAGACTAAATAAAAAACTGTGTGATAACAAGTGATAACAAAACAGGATATGGTCCCCAGTGTTCAATTGCATAAGCAGAATGAGTACCCCAGTTGTCCTTAGCATCGTAGGAGTTCTGCTTTGCATGTTATTGCTCCCACATGGAAACATACAAAATGAGCAAACATACAAAGTCATAGCTGGGAAATATGGGCCGGTCCCAAAGACAACCTGGCTTGACGACTTAAGGGATTTCTCACACCGACACATCACTTTGTCTCGCCACAGGACCTGCGCCTTTAAATTGCAATAGGAAACCACCTGGAGAGTTTGGAGCATGGCTGGAGCATTGAAAGAGAGGTAGTAGTGGCGGGTTGAAAGAGAGAGGTGTTGTTGGAAGACGACATTGAGAAAAATGGGACTAGAGGGAAAGGAAAATTGGAGAGGAAATTGAAGGAGAAGCGAGAGGTTAATCACCTTGACTTGTTAGCTGTCTATCATCTCAGCATGTGTGCCAGCTGATAAAGCCATACAGTATTTCCTGTAACAGACCTGCTGATGGAGTAGTAGTTTTAGCCGCTGGAGGAGCAGCATGTCAGTGGTGTTAATGTGCTCTTAAGAATTCCCATCATCTCTCTCCACCTTCTCTCACTCTTTCATTTATCTCTCCTCTTGCTTTCCCCCTAACTCCTCTCCATCCTTTCATCCCTGCCTTCTCATCTGTCCATCGCCCTCCTTGTTTTCCGTGTACTGTGCCTGGCAGTGGTGAGTGCTTTAAGAGGGTATTAGCAGGGCGTCTGTACAGTACTATCACAGCTTAGTGGGCCAGTGCAGGTGAGACAGCAGGGATTTCCTGTTAGGCCTCTCTGCTACATTCTTGCTAAATTGCTCTTTGCCAGGTGGGGTTGGAGGGCAGAGGGGGAGGGGTCTCTCTTTTTCCCTTATTCTGTCTAATACACACACTGGCAAACACGCACGCAAACACATGTGGCAGAACATGGGCGCAGCACAGAATGATGTGTGAGCGCATAACATACTATACGTACAAAGGATTAGTAATGTGTGTGTGTGTGTGTGTGTGTGTGTGTGTGTGTGTGTGTGTGTGTGTGTGTGTGTGTGTGTGTGTGTGTGTGTGTGTGTGTGTGTGTACGCACACCAGTGGGAAGGACAGAGCAGGGCTCAGTATTAGACTCTGGTCGTCTGCCAGAGGAGCAATATGAGATAAATACTTCACCATCTTACACCTGGGGGTCTTGGCCTGCTTTAATGCTACTGCTTGAGAGGAGCCCTCTGTGTGTCTGTGTCTCTCATTTTACACAAGCACATACACACATAGGGCAGGCAGAAACTAACTGTGGCCAAACACAGCAGTATCTGTATCTGTTGTGTTATTTTCCATTTCTGTAGTTAGTAGTGCCACATTATTGTTTTTTTATACTGTGGTTTGTTACGCTTTAGTTACTGAAATACTCCCAACAAGTGGTGGAAGAAGTATTCAGATCATTTACATGAGTAGCAATACTGCAATGTATACATACTTTATTCCATCCATAAACATCTTTTCACAATTAACAGAATGTTAAATCGAATAAATATAAATGAATCAACTTTAGAGGTTCTGGACGGTGTGTTTTTGAATGGTATCTAATAAAAGTAAGAAATTACAGTATCGTGACAACACTTTTGAGTTAATGTTCTTACTTTCCACCACTGCTCCCTCCCTTTATGAATCTCAAGTGCCTTGTGAAATAGTTGAGATGAGCTGGAGAGTTCAACAAAGCCTTTGCTAAGTGTTTTCACAGGATTGTAAAAAAGCCACTGTTAACAAGCCCTCCCTCACTGATTATTCCTAGTGTGTGTGTGTGTGTGTGTGTGTGTGTGTGTGTGTGTGTGTGTGTGTGTGTGTGTGTGTGTGTGTGTGTGTGTGTGTGTGTGTGTGTGTCTCTTAAATTCATATAAAACACATGCACCTTAAAATTAAGTTTAAATGGGTTTACTCATTGCGCCATATCAAAAAGTGCTGGGAATGTAATCAGGTGTCGAAGAGCAAAAGAGGAGCACGTAGTCTGTTCATGACAGCCAGCTGAGTGTGTATGTGTGTGTATGTGTGTGTACGTGTGCGTGTGTGTGTGTGTCACTGTAGGCGGTGCAGCAGAACACTGATAGATGTCCAATAAGAAGTTCTGTAGTGAGTTCAGATATCACTCATCTCGTTGCACGAGATACGGAGGTTTTTTAATGTGTGAGTGTGAAGTGTTTGAGAACTCTGATCTATGGCAGTGTTGACCCATTCACACAGCTCTCTCAATAACAAATAATGGGACAAGCTCCAGGCTCCTTCTCTCTCACACACACTGCATCAGTCCACAGTGGTTCATATTATGGACAGTAGGTCAAAGCTTTTACTACTTCCAAATGTCAACAAGTGAATGTGTTGGGACATGTCCGTTCCAGAAGTGAACGATAATATATGGGCCACCTGACTGAAAGCTAGGAAAAAGAAATCATGGTGGAAGCGGCCTTTTTTGTGTATTTATTTGTATTTTTGCAAGTGTTTCTGTTTTTCTGCTTGTTTTTCCGTCAGACATGTTCTCTCTGGTTGTCTGACTTTCTGTCTGCCTAGTTTGTGCTGTCCAGCAGATCCCTTGCGATTTCTGTCTTGAGTATATGTCGGTCAAACTCCCTAATGGTTTCTAAATTCATGTTTCTGTCTGACTTCTAATCTGCCTATCTGCTCTTAACTTCCTGTCTTGGTATTTTACAGGTAGATGCTCTGCGGGTGCGTCTGGAGGAGAAGGAGCAGTTACTGACCAAGAAGACGAAGCAGCTGCAGGACCTGACCGATGAAAAGAGCACACTAACAGGAGAGATCCGAGACATGAAGGACATGCTGGATGTCAAGGAGAGGAAGGTTAATGTCCTGCAGAAGAAGGTTAGTGAGTCCAGAGCTCCCTTGTTGTGACATACCCACAAAGAATCGTCATCCGATATCATATCAGTGTTGTGTTTTCAGGCTTTTCAGCTGCCACAAGATTTGGCCAAATATATCATTAAATTCTGCTTTAACAAAATGAGCAAATCCTGATTTTAGTTGGGATTATGGTTAGTTATACTTTACAAAAAAAAACCCTTTCAGAAACTGTAATCTATTCCTTTTCCACTTTACATTTGCCAAGAATCACTTTTGTAGGGGAACAAAGAAGTGTAGATATATGATCAGGGACTGGTTTGTTGTCTGTCACCACATCTGGTAACTTTCCCCGGTTAACCAGCCATATTGGAAATTAATTCTCTGTTCTGGTTCTGGCCCAATAATAATGTCTCTGGCATTGTGAATAGACAGTGAGAGTGTTTGTTAAATGAATCATTGAATGTGTGCCTTGTAAGATCTGCTACTCACAGTTGATCACTATTACATATGGTTAACAGAGATACCTTCACACATATACGTGTTCTATACCCAGAGCTGCACACACATCCTTCTATATATATACTATATATATATACACGCACGCACGCACGCACGCACGCACGCATGCACGCACACACATGCACAGACACACAGTTGCTTGGCATGTCTCACAGGCCTTAATGACTTTTATAAGGTTAGCCATTTAGACAGGGTCTGTGGCCACCTGTGGTGCGCATGTTGGCAATTCCTCTTTAGACCAATTACACACACATAAAGGTCCCCACTCAACTTCCTTGTTTCCTCTCATGTCCTCAAATTAGATCTCAAACTCTGTCCTCCCACCCTCCCCCTTGCTGAGTTTAATGAAAAAATGCTCCAAAGGTCACATGCAGTGCTATGAATCTGTGTGTATGTGTGTGCACGAAGATGTTCAAACGCATTATAATATTTGTGTGACCTCAGGGTGTTTCCGTGTGAGAAGTTTAAAGATGACCTTTATGTTCACCCTGCGCTGTACTCCTTTGGGTCCCACCTATAGCTTTATAAGAGGCAATTAATAAGCTTCTTTGTAGCAGATAAATGGAGCCCCTCTGCTATTTAACATTTCATACATGTGTTATTTCAACTTTGACTTTATTTTACGGCCAAAGAAATGTTTCTGCCAGTTTATTTTGGAGGCATTTGGTGGCATTTGGTTACATTGCTGTGTGCAGTTGCACTATTTTACTGTAAACCTCAGTTGCCATTTTCATCCCTACAGGATCAGTGAGATTAGGTTGGATGATGACTAGGCAAATATTTGGTTTATGCTGCCTGGCATTGTCTTGATGGCTAGTTTCTCACTGGCCAGATTTTGCTTTATTGATGTTTTTTCATCTGTTTCTTTGTCTCTGTAGAAAGCCTCCCTCTTCCTCAGTATCCCTGTGTCTTTCTCCCTTTCTCTTAGTTTTTCTCTCTCCAGCAAACCTACCTCTCCTCACACATACTCCCAAACGTGCCACAATTCATGCCACATTTTTTAAAATCCGCAACAATAAGAAGTATGCATGAATTATAAAAGATGTTGAAAGATTATGACACTGTTTCTTACAGTTGTTAATGTGACATGAATGGATGAAGAAGTGATATTTAAAGGAAGAACCAGGCTAAGCATTTTACATTGTGAAATGCCATTACATTTCACTCCATTAGCCACACTGTATACATTGAACACAATCTCATTGGTTTCCAAACTTCCTATTTCCTAACAGTCCCTGGGGGGCTATAACTTACAGTGCTGTGTCCCATGGGAAAGGCAGGAGTGGAGCTGGGAGTCAAAGCTAGTTTCCTTTCTGGGCTTCATACTGCTGGCTTAATGTAAAATACACGGCAAGGATAAATGCCAAGGATGTATTTCATAGCTAAAGGTTGACTGCATGTACTTCAGCAATGTCACTGATCTGAATGGGAACCTCGATTAAGTAGCTTTGCAATTCTTCGATTTTGGCTTTGCTTTTGACACTTTAAATTATCATTATGCCACTTTGAAAGGCTGGTAGTACTCTTCTGAAAACACCTTCTCCTTCCACTGCAACCCAATTTAACTGTTTGTTTTTGTCATAATGCATTGCATATTTCATCATATTACACCACATTGATGCATTGCTCACAATTCCTCCAAATATTGACAGGTAACATTGATGAAAAAGAAACATCCTGTAATGATATAAGAAGGTACTTTGCTGTCATGTAGTACTATGCAATATTAAATAACAGTGAGATACTGTATACATATATATATATTACATTTTGATACATACTGTATACTGTATATAACAATCATTTCTAAATTCTGCTGAAATGGTCCTCTAATTTCCTGAAACATATTTCCTAGGATATGTTTTTAAGACTTAAAATATTGTGGTAGACCTTCATCAGAGAAACAGACTTTTATTTAAAATATGCACAGACAGTAAAAAGACGTAGCATTTACAATTATATTATCTAATTGAATGCTTGTGAAGTCTCATTGAAGAGATCTCTCAGTCAGTTTCTTTTCTTGGTGCAGCTGCAGTTGCCTTCTTCATTCCCGCAGGCCCAAACGGAGATGAGGCCGAAAGATGAATTGTCTGGCATGTTGACAGGACTGGTTGCATGGACCTTTTTGATCTGTGTAGTTTTTTTTGTCATCGATGCATTTGTCTTCTGCATGATCATATCTGCCTCTTTGCTGTCTGTCTTTTCTTGAACGCAAGCTTTTTTTGTGTTTCCATATTGTCCTTTTCCATCTCAAAAGTCCTAAGTTCTCTCTTGAAGGCTTTTCTTTCTTTTGCTATGTCCTCCTTCTTCAACTGGATGGCATCTGTCATTCTGTGGATGCCTGTCTTTTCTTGAATGTAGGCTTTCCTCATCATTGCCATCTCTTCCTTTTCTATCTTGAAGGACTTCCTGTCATCAGCCATTGCATCATTTTCAGCATTAAAGGCATTCCTTTTCATACGTTGTTCCCTGACTTCTTTGTTAAAGGCTTTTCTTTCTTTGTCTATGCTTTCCTTCTCCAACTGGAAAGCATCTGTCATCCTCTGGATGTTTGACTTTTCTTCAATGTAGGACTCTCTCGCCATGGCCATCTCTTTCTGTTCCATGTAGAAGTCTTTCCTTTCCTCACACATAGCAGTTTTTTCTGCATTAAATGCATTCCTTCTCCTATGTTTCGCCTTAAGTTCTTTCTTGAAGGCTTTTCTTTCTTTTGCTATGTCCTCCTTCTCCAACTGGATGGCATCTGTCATTCTGTGGATGCCTGTCTTTTCTTGAATGTAGGCTTTCCTCATCATTGCCATCTCTTCCTTTTCTATCTTGAAGGACTTCCTGTCATCAGCCATTGCATCATTTTCAGCATTAAAGGCATTCCTTTTCATACGTTGTTCCCTGACCTCTTTGTTAAAGGCTTTTCTTTCTTTTTTTATGTTGTCCTCATCCAACTGGAAAGCATCTGTCATCCTCTGGATGTTTGACTTTTCTTCAATGTAGGACTCTCTTGCCATGGCCATCTCCTTCTGTTCCATGTAGAAGTCTTTCCTTTCTTCACACATAGCAGTTTTTTCTGCATTAAATGCATTCCTTCTCCTATGTTTCGCCTTAAGTTCTTTCTTGAAGGCTTTTCTTTCTTTTGCTATGTTCTCCTTCTCCAACTGGAAGGCATTCCTCTTCTCAGTCATTTGAGCACACTCTCTTTGAAATGCCTCTCTCTCTCTGGTCAGTCTTTGCCTTTCCATCTCCAGAGCCACCTTCATACTTTGTATATGTGTCTCTTCACACAAAAGATTGTTGGCTTCTGCCTCCATCTGCACCTCCAGCATGTCTTTCTCCACTGCGAGATGAAAACATCCTGCTGTTTCACACAACATGCTATGGGTGTGAAACAAAGACTGACTCTGCATCACTCTGATAATCTCAGTCTGGATGTGATAATATTCTTTACCATCATTGGTAAAACGACAGTTAGCGTTATACAGAGGGATCTGGTCTCTCTGAAGCTGCTGGGCATTTTGCGCCAGCCACTCTCCGCCCTGTGCTTGTGGTTGTTGCCAAAGCACAAAAGGCGCATGAAGATTCATCTTTAAGGACAAAAACTACAGCATTAACTTGATAAACACATGATTCATTTAACATAACCTTTATGGTTTAGTTCAAACAAACAGTATTTGTATCTAATTGTAACCATTCCAGTAAAAAGTGTTTTAACCAACTAACTGTAACCCTGCTGTAAGCGTGCAGGTCATTTACATTGATGGGACTACTTTTCCTTTACAAGTACTGCATCTCTTAGAGATATAAAGCTTCTGTCAGAAAAGAAACATAGTCCTACTGTACATTTAGGCAATACGGTACTTACCACCATGAAAGGTGGGTCCTGTAAAGGTTCCATCAATGAAGTTTCAGAGTAATAATTGCAAGTGCAATGGGTATTTTGTTTCTCAATGTCTCAATGTGTTCAATACTCAGGGATCTGATGCGTAGAGTTCTAAGTTCTTAATTCTAAGTTCTATGCATCGCATTCCGAGCAGTTGTTATAGGCTGTATTATATTATAGACTACATTACCAACAGAAAACATCAAGTCTCATTTTTTAAATGAACACATGACTTTGCTTATTAAAAGGTTATAAAAGGCTGAATTCCCTCTTTACTTCTTCACTATAGATAGAGTACTTTATTAATCCCAAGCAGGAAATGTAACCGTTACAGTCGCTTTGAGAAAAAAAGAAAAAGATAATGAGAAAAAACACACACACAGAAACTACAACCTAATACAGTACTTATATCAACATATATACATATCTGAGGTAAATAGTGCAAAATGAAATGCAAAGTATATGGTAAAGTTGTAGTGCAGTTATGGATCCGATAATTGAAAGACATTGAAAGGTGTAAGAGTCCAGTGTGAGAGTTGGGGGGAAGCTCTGCTGCTCAGCTACATTTTAAAGCTTCAGCTGATTGTCAGTTTCAGCTGTACTTTGTCAGCGTAATGCTAACACTAGCGCATGCTAATAATGTTAGCAAGAGTTGTGGAGTTGTGTCGCTACCTGCTCCAAGAGATAAAGGAGAGATACAGATACAAAATGGCCCAAAACTTAGAGGTGATGACTTAAACAAACAATGAGTCAAGGGTTTCCGGGTGTCCAAATGGTTAAGGTGCATACCACATAACCACAACGACCGTGGCTCACTTTCAGTTGCAGACATTTGTTGCACGTTATGCCCTTATCTCTCTCTCCTTGTTTCCATCTGCCTCTATACCAGGGGTGTCCAAACTACGACCCGTGGGGCCAACTGCGCCATTTTTAATTGGCCCGCAGCAAATTCTAAAAGTATAATGGAATATGGCCCAGATAGAAACTGGCACTTGAATGTTTTGTACTTCTTAGTTCTAACACAGTTTTGACTTGTCAGCTAACTTTAAACATCAAGTGTCAGATAAAGCTTGTGCTTTAGATTTTTACTGGATTGCATGTGATGAGAGCACAGATGCGACAGACACCGCACAGCTGTTCATTGTTTTTGCGAGAGTTGACGTTAACTTTTGCGTTACGGAAGAGCTGCTTGGTCTTACGAGTCTAAAGGGCACAACATAATTCGAGCACGAGGACTTTACCACAGAGAATGTAAAGCTTTCCTGTCTGATGTCGATGCTGAATACGGGGACGCACTCCACAGCTTTAGTTGATCTTACTGGTCATCTCAACACTGAACAAGAGCCGACTGCGCACATGAAAGCATTCTTTGTGAAGCTCCGTCTCTTTGAGACACAACTACGCAACTTCAATGGTGCGCACTTCCCCACTCAAATACGTGAGCAAACATTTTCTGTTAACTCTGAACAAAAGCAGATTGAGAACCAAAATGAGCGACAGCATCTCTGTGATGTCCTTCGTATCTCAAACACCAAACTTACTCCTGACCTGCAGCATCCTTCAGTCCAAAGCATCACTGCTCCCACTGAGTGCAACGCTGTTCCCATTAAAACATATATTACACAGTATTTATTTTAATAAGCTCAATTTTTCAATACATTCAGTCAAATAAAGTTTCTAACATTTTCTAACTAACGTTAGTTGATGTGTTAACAATCCCAATAACGTATTTGTTTAACAAGCTTGAGATATATCCATCCCCTTTTTTATAGATATAGATTTTTATAGATTTTTTATAGAAAGCTGTGATGGAGGCTGCCCCCCCCCTTTAAGCATATTCAATTATCAAGCATAATTTACCTACATTTGATTGTTTTGTTTTTTTAGGGAATATACCTCAAAAGTATGAGTGGCCCAGCCCTTTGTATATTTTTCTGTATGTGGCCCCCAGTGAAAGAAGTTTGGACACCCCTGCTCTAAACTATCAGCTTTCCAGTAAAGGCAAAATGTCAAAAATGAACCTTAAAAAAAGTCATACAACAGCAATACACTCTAGTGTTCTTCACCTCATTGTGATCTTTACTCACACAATTTGGATTTATGAATTACCAGGAACAAATCAAGATATCAACATACTGTCAACAGTTTTTATAGGGAATCTTTCTTCAGTAGACAGTAGTTCCAATAAAAACTGTTGAGGTCTGTGGATTCCCCAGAGTAAGCAGAACATTGTTTCTGGAGGAAGATGTTGATGTAGATTTTTAAAATGTATTGTTTCAATGCTGACAGAACCACAAGTTAAATTCCATTAATCTCTGTTGTGTTTGGATGGCGCCAGAAAACCTGGCCAAATAATACTGAAACTATCTGTGAGAAAATATGTTATTTGCAATTTGTGTGAACAAACCCTGTAACGTGTTATGACTAATTATCCTATGGTAGTTTTTCTAAACAGAATATTGTTTCACCTGTTTTGGTGAATGAAAATCTGAGTCCAAAAAACTGTAACACCTGTGCTTGTCAGCTATGATTTAGGAAGCTACATTCAATGCTTTTCATTCCTTTACAAAGCATGTCTCTTTTTCTAGGACACGGTAACTTACACATCTGTTTACAAGTGGAAAGGCAGGAATGTAGCGTGGAAGAATAACTTGTTTCCTTCCAGTTTCATGCTGTATAAGTCATTACATCCCGTTTCCAATTGTAAAAGACATTGACTGACGCTGCGTGTTTGAAGTCTTCCCAGTAAAGTGGGACTTTTTTGATATGACAAAACCTTCCCGATACAGAAAAGGAAAGATGGGTTGAGGATCAGCTGAATGGGGGTCAGCAGAGAAGCGTATGCAAGTTCTTGAATATGAACAAGGACTGTTGTTGCTTTCATGACACAATGCTTTAGCTGAGATCATTTAAAAGTCGATTAAGTGGCTGGCCTCCAACTCATAAAATGCTCAGCTCTAAATTAGTCAACTAAGCAGTTAATAGGGCCATTAATCTCTTGAATATGTTCCTCTACTGATGAAAAGAGTCAATATCTACACCAGACACACACGCACACAAACACATCATCATCATCATCATCATCCTGGAGAGCTTTGAGGGTTACAATGATGCATCTGTGTTATTAAGACAAGCTCTCTATCTTCACTACACCCAGGTCCAATTCCCCAGCACACACAGTGTTGGTGTTGATGACACAGATCGATGACACAGATCGATGACACAGATCGATGACACATCTAGCGGTGCGTCATAAAATGTTTGTGTGTGGGAATGTGTGCACGCAAACTCGCTCTGTTTCCAGTCATAAGGAATTGCAATCTGGAAAGCTAAGTGCAACAACAGTCCGTATGATTTTCATGTGGGTGTAATATAACAAGGAACTGAAGAAGCTGGAAAACATGTAAATGTAAATAACAACAGGGAGTCTGTTTGGTGTCCCAAACTGTAGTTCATGAAACCTATAAATTTTGCTGTTTTGTTTTCTTGACTAGTAAATCCTACCTTCCTACCCCACAGTCCTGTGTTGTTTTGAATCATTCAGTTTGCAGTTTTCTTTTCACCGTACTGACTTTGTATTATTTTTACATAGGGATTGAAGAGCAGGTTTAGCGGTTCCTACCAAATATTTTAAGTGTCAAGAGATGACTACATGTACTGTACATACAAATGTGAGTACTTCAGTTTAACCACACTTATATCTGTTACTCTTCTCTGACTTTTGAAGTTTAAGTGTATGTTGCCCCCATCCGTGTTTAAAATGTGGAACTTCTTTAGACTTCTTTAATTCAGCGAGTGACACTTTACATACTAGAGAAATGACTCCCAGACTGGTGGGTGGATGACATACAGATAGACCAGTGCTCAAAACACTTTTTAAGTTATTGTAGTGCACCACTGCAGGATCTACCCTTATTTGCAGTATGTGTCACTCATGGGTGCCCTATTTTCCTAGGTGCCTCTCCATGGACAGTCACCATGACTTATAGCGTAGTATAATGATGTCATTGCTGTAGTTTGAGCCCTACATTGATCCTAATAGTGAGAGGCTGAATTTAACTAAATATAATGAGGTCTTTAAATGAAAAACGAAAACGCATATGCTAGTTTAGTGCAGGCATTTTCGGTCTTACGTATCACATCGCAGAACAGTGGGCGCTCTGTTCGAGCCCTTGGTCTACGAGACCATGACCAATGCATAATGATGCATTTATTTATTTATTTTTTCATTTTTGGTTGCTTTTTTTTTTTTTTTTTAACTGGGGGGGGGGGGGGGGGGGGGGTAGGGGTGTGGGAGGTACACACGCAGAGCCGGTTGTGGTGTGGTTTTGGCATACATGTGTTATTCATGTTCAAACATTGTGGTCGTCTCAATCCATATTCATGCTTTTAAAAAGGCTGGCAGTGTGCATGGAAGTATAGTATCCCCTATCATGTTCCCTCCCTATAGCAACCACAGACAGAGAGATTTGATTACGTCTGCTTGGGCTGCATCGGGCATGTGTGTGTGTGTGTGTGTGTGTCTACACAGAAGGATGCCCTGTACACAAGGGTCTCTGTTAGTTATGATAGTGTCTAGCAGGTCTCCCCTGGACCTTCTCGGGGGAACCCAGCTCTGTTTCAGAGCACCTTCTGCCAGACTCTTTCAGCACTTGCTCTGGCCTGGTGTCATCGGCACAGCGAGGCCTTTCATTGTGAAGAAGAGTAGAGAGAGAGTGATAAAGAGATAAATAGAGATGTTCCCTCGCCTTCTACATTTCCTCTGTTTTCCTCCCCCCCCCCCCCCACACTTTGATCTCTCTCGCTGGAGCAATACCTCTTCTGTCTCTTTCATATTATATTATTGCTCAAAAACACTCAATTTTCTACATCACATGTTGAATTAACGCATGCATATCATCGAATGACAGCATTATTTAAATGTTGTATTCATTTGAGCAAACTACTGTACCCATGCAGACTTATGATGACCATGTTTTCCCAAAAACACTACGGCAATCCTTTCTCGCTCTTTTTTCTCTCCCTCCTCCCACATGTTTTACACACCGCCCCAAAACAACACTGGCACTTTTGAGTGTGATGCATATGGATAGCGAGGGGGAAGTGCTGCATGTTGATATAAAGGAAAATATTAGTTCAGCATTGGCACAGTGTTCTGTGTGTGTGTGTGTGTGTGTGTGTGTGTGTGTGTGTGTGTGTGTGTGTGTGTGTGTGTGTGTGTGTGTGTATGTGTGTGTATAAACAAGTATTTATTTTTTGATTTTGATTTTTTGATTTTGTTTCCAGATATGTATATCTTCATATTCTTTCTCCAATTTACTTCCTAAAACAGTCATATAATAATAAGTGTTGGCGCCTAAAAAGGTCATTATGTCCGATGACGCACCCTGACAAGGGCTGGGTAACAAACCTCAATACATTTGTATTACTGACTGAAATGTGACCACAGGTTGTAATATTTAAAACTGTCAAGTGCTGCAAGTTGGCATCAAATACTTTGTCAGATTCTTAGTCTTGTTTACTTAATCTTGGTGAGATATTTCCGGATCTGAATCAGGAAACTCCTCACTTTAGACTGTGTTTTATCTGACTGAATTATTGTACTGCTACTTCAGTCAAGACAACACTGAATAGTGATGCATTCAGAAGTGTGGCACACATCGGTGCTGAAACTCAAGTATTTCGTATCAGCACTTGTATTGAAAAATTCCAAAAGATACCCAGCCTCACCAATGATATTACTTCTAATAATGTTTTAAATTAGAGATGCATAGCTTGAATGCCATTACTGAATATGAAAACTTTAGATTCAATTAAGCTGTCACCTGACTTCAGTTAAGTTGCAGAATCGAAACAATGAATGCCTGAGATATCTAACCTAGATACTCCGTAGGGTGCACTGTAAGTATTCCAGGTGAATAATTGTGTGTGTGTAACAGCTGTATTTCTCAGAGATTCTTATAACTCTTTACTGTATGTGTATTCTGCGTGTGTGTGATCTTGATAGATCTTGTGATGAGGCCACCAATGCCTTTCATCCTAATGGATTCCATCTGACCAATCACAGTTCAGAGACACGGGTACAGATAAGCCCGTTGGAGCTGGGGAGGTTCTGGTAAATAGCGTGTGATAGCCCCCCCCTATATCCCCCTTTTGCTACTATCAGCAATCAGCCGAAGTTAATGGTGAGAGCCTGAGGCTGGCTGATTGGAGCCAGGCTACACATCAGTCAAGACAAACTCAGTGTCGGGCCATATAACAGGCTCCAGCTATTCAAGTTCGTCTTCTTCCTGACCACAACACGTGCAATGCAGTTGAAGAATTCAGACATGTTCGATGATGACTCGATGAAGAACTTAAACCTGACTGTATTCTGATTATGACACCAGCCATAACTCAGGCTGACCTGTTTCGACCCGACCTTTTGGCAGTCGAGTGTTAGTAATTCATACTTCAAGATCTGAGGCGGGCACTTCAGTTTCTGTCTAAAGTGGGTCACAGTTAGACCCTCTGTCTCTCAGTTGAACCGTATGACTGTATAGTGTATTTGACCTGTCTGACCAGATCACTGTAAAGTGTGCCGGGGTCAGAAGCTACAGGTTGACACACGGCTGCTGCGGTCCCCGCCGGGTGGCCACATATGATTTATCTTTCTTGCTTTCTTTCTTTCTTTCTTTCCTTCTTTCTTTCTTTCTTTCTTTCCTTCTTTCTTTCTTTCTTTCTTTCTTTCTTCCTTCCTTCTTTCTTTCTTTCTTTCTTTCCTTCTTTCTTTCTTTCTTTCTTTCTTTCTTTCTTTCTTTCTTACTTTCTTGGTTTATTGGTTGCTTTCTTTCTTGGTTTCTTTCTTTCTTTCAGATCAAAGGGCTCCAATTCCCTCTCTCCAAAGGAGAAGAAGAAAATAATTAATACTAATGGTGCTGGGAGCAGAGGAATAAAGCGTCAGGGTAATTACCCAGCAATCACTGCAGCATTCCGCAGCTGAGGGGGGCAGAGATAGGGTTTTGAGCTTAAAGAGCATGGACATGGATCAACTTGGCCGGCACACACACAGACACACTCACGCTCACGTACAGCCTAGCTTGCACAAGTGCAATCTGTCTTCATTGAACAGCTCTGGGGTCCGCAGAAGTCTCTCCCTGCTCATTTTGCTCTGTGGTCGACCAGGAGAAATCACTATGAAAACAACACTCGCTTCGTCTTACTCGCTGTTTCTCTGACATTCTCTGTGTGCATTTTTGCATCTCTGTGTAAGTGTACATATGTGTGTGTTAATCTGTCTATGTTGGTGTCTATTTGATATGTATGAATGCAGTGGAGGGTCTCTGTATGAATGACTTTCTGGAGGAATGTGAGAGGGGGAGGATGTCTGCTTGTCATATGTGTAAGTGCTATAAGCAGCCCCAATCGCCTGAACCTGGCCCGACATTTATGATAATAATCATAGCCTGATTGTGTGTGTGTGTGCGTGTGTGTGTGTGTGTGTGTGTATTCCTCAGAGAACAGTACTGTATTTTCAGAATAAGCCACATGTTACATTGGACGTACAGAATTAGATAAGTGGATATGGTTTCCTGTTTGTGTATGTGAGTGCATATGCAAATGTACATACACAAACAGTAGGCCTCATTTATCAGGCTACTTAAATATTTTTGTTTCAGTAACCGTAAATTACCATTGATCAAAGTTTCAGGAGTTTTTCAGACATTAGAAAACAATTATTTCAGCCAACAATTAAACACATGTTTAGTTCTCTGGTTAGGTAATGTCATTAATAAAGATTAATTGCAGATTATGGAAATAACTGTAGCTCACACTGTCGCTAAACATATTTGTACTCGGTCCGACAACTGGTATAATTTGCTTTAATGCAAAAGCAGAGAATTACTTTTTAGGAAGTTTTTGATGAGGCAGTTGTGTGAGTAAAATAATTGTTACTTTTTTGAGTAGCTTGTGGTTTTTTCAAAACTTTATTTGTGAAGCACTGTTTTTAGTCGAGTGGCTTTAGGTCAGGGCTTTATTCCTGGTTACTGACAGTCCAGGCATTAAGAGCAACCGGCCAGTTGATATAGACTTTATACAGGGATTTTAGCGTATACACAATATTAAAAATAAATTCAGTAAACCTTTATACTCCTCACCAACGATGATTGATGATAGCAGCTGCACTCATCTGGTTTTGTCTGCATGCAGTTATTTGGTTTTTAATTTCCAGTTTTATGTCATGCAATCGCTGTTTCAAATATTACATAGTACATTACAATACATACATTAAATTATATTAATGTAATCTGAAATGTCTTGTTAAATTCTAACCTTTGTGGAGCAGAAAACACTTTGGCTACTAAATAATTTGTGTTTGTTCTGGAGAACAGTTTTTTTCTGATCTCTTTTCGGCCTATTTGATATCATTTTATGTGTTCTGCTTTACTTTATTTGATGTTTCTGAGTTTGTGCCATAGTTTTATTTAGAGTCATGTGCTTGAGGTCACTTCCACATTAGGAATGATTGGGATTTATCCTTGTACGTATGCTGACAAACTCATATATCTGAACAAAAATAGGGAAAGTTGCTTGTTTGTAAAAATATAGAAAACTAAATCACATTTATGAATAATGATAAAAAATAGCTTATTATGTAAATTCATCTGTGCTCTAAATGCTTTTTACTTTGTTTTCATAAAGCGTGTGTGTGTGTGTGTATATGTTTACACGCTCGTGCACCTGCATTCAGATGAGAGTGTGAGAGATGTGTGTATGTTAGTGTGTGCGTGTGTGTTGCTGATGGACACAGAGAACCTTTGTATTTCTAAACAGGCGCTGGTGGTTAGGAGCAGAATGAATGTCGGGGCAATGGAGAAGAAGCTGCTGTGAGAGTCACAGGCCTCAGTCATAATCGCAGTGAGACCCGTAGAAAATTATGTCTCTTTCATTTGCTCCTAGTTCCACCTCGACAAACTTGTTTCCCCCTTGGCCGTAAGATTGACGAGGAACCGCCTGTTTGGCTTTTCAACACTAGATCCTGCCTCTGCATGGTTCTTGTTGGTTTGGAGGCTCTTTGATAGAAAACAGCATGGCTGATATACAGAGATATACAGCCACACTAACACACATGCAGGCACACAGTGGCACAATAAAAAAAAAAGTGTGTGCATTGTGCCTAGCCCTCTTGTGCAAGTGTTAGCCAAAAGATCAAAAATACATAGTAAAACCAGGGAAACTTTTGCTCTCTTTGACATAAATTATAGTTTGGAAGTTTATGTTTCCTGACATAAATAAAGAATGACCTCTACATTTCATCTAGAAAAGTGTGGATGATTTCAGAACCTGAGCATCGTGCCTCTTGACCCTCCTTTTTCTTCCTCCCTCTCTCGGGCACCACTCATCTTATGAAGTCATTTTGCTCCCGTCGTTCTGGTCGATAACAGATGAGAAATGACTCCTTCAGTAAAGCAGCATGACATCAGGAAGGTCATTCGAGGGGAAAAGGGGAGAGGTGTAATTTTCTGCTTTAAGGGTCTCTGTGTCACGTTGTCCCTTACATTCCCAGCCAGTTAACTCAACAGTCTATAGAGATCTGGTGGGGACTTCACAGCTTTGAGTAAATGTGGCAAATCTCTTTTAGTAGTAAAGTTGCTGACAATGTTTATGTTAAGCTGCTACTCTTATTCTATAACTTATAATAAGGTAGTGTATAGAAAGAAGGTGATTGTCTTGCTCAATTGGTCAAGTAAAATCTGCGACCAGAGAAGACAGTAATCTCTTTCTGGTTTTACCTTGCTCTGTATCTATATCTGTAAATATGAAGTGTCAAATCTCATGATATGGAGTTCACTTCAATTTCAGTCTCTTCTGTAGTTGTGTACCACTCTGCTGTCCTCATACAGTGAGTGAATGCATGAGAGACAAAAACATAGCAATAACACAACAACTCTTTCATTTTAAATGAACTTATCACAAGCGGATAAATGGGCCTGTTGCAGACGATTACCACATGGGGGCGCCAGCTTACACAGTATCAGTATTTCTTCAGTCTGCCAGAGTTCCCCTTGTTGCCCGTGTTGCCCTTTCTTCACATGCAGAGAAGGAGTGGTGGTGAGAGGTGGTGGTGCAATAGGGGTTAAATGAAGTGCAAGCACACCCTCCTCACACTGAAAAGGTCACTATCTTCCCGGACCTTCATGACCAATCTGTGTTTCTCTTTGAAGAGCCACATCTGAGTGCTCATCAGCAGGAGGAAGTCCTTTATTAAACTGGGAATCAACAAGCTCTGATGGCAGGAAATGGGAACAGTATGCAGGTGTACATGTTACTGTAATACACGCATACATAAACACACATACTTTAATATGCACATGCTTTACTGGGATTGTGGGGTACTTGAAGTAACAGTACGATATTTCCAGTATGTAGTCTTTCATCGTGTTTCTGTATCACTGACCTAGATTTCTCTGGGGAAGTATACACTGTGTTACAACATATTGTTCAGTTTGCGGTTATTGTCCCTCTGTGTATTTGTGTGTGGCCGTGTGTGTGTGTGTGTGTGCATGCATGCGCATATATATCAGTGCCAGGATCTTTGCTTTTACAACAGTCCCTGTCATATTTTCAGAGCTGATGACAAGCGCAGAGAAATGAGCCTTTAAGAAAGGGCGACCAATTATTGTTTGGTATTTTTATTGGTCCAAAAGAGTTTTAAAAATACAAACGATTGTATTTTTATGGTGGTCATGCTCCATGCTGGTCTCCTTTGTGTTCTGTAGAAATGATTCCTCTGGAGGCCACCGAGTTCTAGTTCTCAGTATGGATGGAAGACAGACGGGTCGACCGGGTTTGTGGTTCCTCTCCGGAACAAGCTGCTTTTAGATCATGATTTTTCACCAGAGACTCAGGGCCTGATACTGTTTCCCTAACCTCTCTCCCATTACACTAGAGCTCAGCTTTTCCTAATCATGATCATACTCCACAGACTGCAACAGCAAAGCAACACCAAAGCTCCCAATGGATTTCAACGCCCACTACACAGAATCAAAAATGTTTAGTTGACATCTATTCATTTTTTACTTGGATACATGAATGTATGTCAGCTATTGTTTGAGACTTTGAACTCCCTCCTCACTCACACACATTTGTCACTCATTGGAACATTAATTATTGCCATATTTCATTTCGTTTTGTTTCACTTATGACAATATTACAGCCCCCTTGTTTCACCAACTAGTTGATAAATCAATAACAATATGACTGAAGGCCGCACCATTAAGTTTACAATAGCTTCATCTTTGTTCCAGATATTTTTTTGGCGGGGCTTTTATTTGCCTTTATTAAACCGGCTGAAGACAGGAAAGGGGGGTGAGAGAGAGGGGACGACATGCAGCACAGTGCCACGGGTCGGACTTGAATCCTTTTAATTCTTTTTACATAGTTATATCAATGATTAATTAATAAACAATTTTTACAAGTCAATGTCATGTGCGAAGTCAAGTAAGTAAAAGGTAACTGCGCATCAACACATTTAAGGAGAAGCTGGTCCCGTCCTATCAGCTTGTTGATAAGATTATCAGAGTCTAAACAGTGGGGAGCCATATGTGTGGGAGATGTCTGAGACAGACGTCATGATCTCTCAGGAGGATACACACTCACTGAGACAGACAGTCCACACCGCAGTGCCTGGCCCATCGAGTCATGGTAGCTGCCTATCGTAGGTGGTCTGCTTCAGCGGGAGGTGTGTGTGGTTGGAGAGTGGGATGACATATGCACAGTGGTTTAATGATAAAAGCCTGTGTGTGTGTGTGTGAGAGAGAGAGAGAGAGAGAGAGAGAGAGAGATGCGGGAGTATAGTTTGAGGTAGCCTCATACACTGAGAGATAAAATGAATGACTGCTGTTCTCATAACAGTCGAGCTACTGGTTGAGAGGCCCCCCTTCTCTCCCAGAAAGGCATACAGCTGCCCTGCGCCGTGCCTTTCAACGAAAGCCATTTCTCTTTCGGAGAGTATGTTTTGACTTTGAGAATTCTGACAGAATTCCTTGCCCTCTTTCCCATATCCATGAATCACGTGACTGCTTCTCATACGCCGATGCAACGTTTAAGTTTCACAGAAAGCAGAGCGACATGGCTAAATATTTCAACGAGGGGTTGTTATTTTGTGCAACCAGGCCAAAGCAAACTTAAGCCTGGTAAAGAATGTAATCATTTATCTAAGACCAGGGGCGACATGCTCAATTTGACCTGAAATAAGGCTCTGTGGTGCCCATAGGGATAGGGAGCTAGGGTGTGCATGAGTGCATATGTATATGTTTCAGTGCGTATTTAGGAGAACAAGGTATGTCAAAGCTACTGAGCTGCTACAACTAGAGGCCAAAGCCAGATATTTGGTTTGTACTTCCTCTTGTGTTCGTACTGCATGTGGAGATAAGCATGTTCCAGCATCAGTCTTGTGTGATCTGTGGGGGGGCTCGCCAAAGCTCAAGTGCCAACATCCCTTTAAAAATAAGTGAAAAGTACCTCTTCAGCCCACTCACTTAAAATGAGAGAAACATGAGTGAATAAATGAGGGAACACATATTAATCTCTCTCTCTCTCTCTCTCTCTCTCTCTCTCTCTCTCTCTCTCTCTCTCTCTCTCTCTCTCTCTCTCTCTCTCTCTCTCTCCCATCTAACACACCCATGGCAATCATGAATTGCTGGGAATTGTATCTGACTTTGGTAGTGTTAAGCTTTCCCATCATTCCCTGAAGGGTTTAATGTCCCTATCGCTTGTGGACTGACCTACCAGAGCCTTTAGCTTGGCTTTATAATGACCGTCATTAACCTATCAAGATCTGCCGAGGGGTCCTGACTGCCTTTTCCAACCCCCTCTTGCCATTTTCCCTTCATTGCCAAAACCAAGATGGCTACTTGAAATCCTTGCTCTTTCCCTCCAGGGAGCAGAGAAAACCAAAGTCTGCAGTCTAATTGGATTCATTTGTAAAATAGGCTGTGGAGATTTTGACATTATCTATCAATGTACCCATGACTGGAATGCAGCTTATTCCTCCCCGACATTTTTACCCTGTCACCATCTCAGTTAAAATGTGCTCTCTTGATGGCCTGAAGTGCTTTTCTTGTTTTTATTGGATTCTCATGTTCATTAAATAATGAATTATGTGCCTTTCCTTTGTACAACACAAGCCCTGATCTGAGAAAGGTCCATTTGGGTCAAATGTGGAATTAATGCTTTGCAGAAGTAAGTGAATGGTGCTTTGTCTGAAGACTGAGTTGGAGACCGGAAAATAGATGCTCTATGCCAGCGTATGGTTCTCAGGGAGTCCATCAACTGTGCAAATTGAACTACCTTTTTTCTTCTTTTCTTTCATCAAGATGACAATTGAAATTCGAAGGAATGTAGAGTGTTCTTGTGGAAATTGTAAGTCATCATGTCACCATGTCCTGTCACCAGATGTGCTCTCCCTTTGTAACTAATTTGTAGACCTCTGGAGACTCATTGCATCACGCTGTGTCCTACCAGCTGCATCTGCTAGTGTTTTGTCTGGTACAGCTCGGAGCATTTTGTGTTTGTGTGTGCGCGCCTGTGTGTCTGAGTGTGCATGTGTCTTTGTGTGTGTGTTGGGTTCTGTTTTGCGGATGTTCATCAGATAAAGGCTTTGAACACCACAACTGGCTATTACACCACCACTTTAGCGACATGAGGTTAGCCGCAGAAAGGCAGATGCAGAGACCCAGTCCTGTAAGTCAATGGGCTGAATCAACTCTTACTGTAACGCTACTAAACTGGTACTGAAGCTGATTTAGTCACACCATCCAATGGCTGTGTTGTTTAAACCACTAAGTCTTACTTCTTCTCTCTTCATGGATCCAACCATAATTGTCTTGACCCAAGCCGTACAGTGGAGGCTTTCATTGCCGCTCATCTTTGAGATGCCAGGCCTGAATGGAATACATTACAGCAGGAAATTGGAGAATGCAGCCAGAGGCTGAGCATATTCAGTGTCTAAATTCATCTTCTCCATGAATCAGTGGTCAATGGGATACATATTTCTTGTGGTACTTTTGTACATCTTACAAATGCAACTTAACCTTTAAGGTTTAGTCTAAACTATTCAGCCTGTGACTATTTTAATCTTTGTGATTGTAACATGCTTTTCTTCACATCAATATGCTAACCTCAGCTCCTCTCTTGTCTCTGTCCTTCTCTCTCCAGATTGAGAACCTGTTGGAGCAGTTAAAGGATAAGGACAAACAGCTGGCTGGGTTGAGGGAAAGGGTCCAGGGCCTTCAAACTGACTCCAGCAACACAGACACAGCCCTGGCCACACTGGAGGAAGCCCTATCAGAAAAGGTACAGACATGAGGGAGGGGTGAAGGGAGGGATGAGGATGGCCTTGTAGAAAAGGTTGGAGGTCAAGAAAAGCTGACAGCAACTGCTGAGAAGAGAGAGTCAAGGTGAGGGTTAAGGTTGCCCTGTTAGAATAGTTGCTGGATGGATGGTGTGAATCATTATGCACACTATTAATGAAGAGAAGTAAAGCTTGTTTTTAGATCTAGACAATAAAAACACACATAATAAAACCATTTGACAAGCACTTGGTCTAGAAAGGTCTGGAAAGGTTTACCCATTAAGGCACACTGGTCTTTCTGTAAGCTGGTATCCGGCATACGGCTTAATTAAGTTGCGTGGTTTGTTATGACTCACTGCCATAATTTACTGACACAGCGTCCTGATTTATAGACCTTGGACCACACTAGATGAGGTCCTCTATGAAAACTGTAAGGAAGAGAAGGAGAAGGGAGGTCTAAGGTGAACATAGACAGAGGATTAGTCCCTGTCTGTAACTGCGCTGAACCTAGGGAGGGAATGATCTATAGAATAAGAGGAGGATGGAAGTTTTGAAAGGGGGAGGAATGGAGGGATGGAAAAGTGGAATGGCAGAAGAGGCACAGCCCTGATGGAAGAGGTGGCCCCAGAATTTAGGGAGGGAGAGGTCAAGGAATGTAAGGGTGGAGGCAGAGTAAAAAATTAGTAACTTCTGCAAGACATATGAGAGAGGAAGAGAAAGAACAGAGCTGGCAAAATACAGTTACAAAGTATCAGACTGGGATGGAAATTCAGTAACAGATAACACAGCCACGCACATAGAGAGAAATTGAGAGAAAAGATTAGCAACTGTGACCGTGAGTGAACATAATGAGAGAGAGACAAAGTCTGGAAAGTCTCAATGGAATTTTTATAGTCCCTGTCCAATGTTAGTAAAATATATATTGAAGCGTAAAATAGCATAGCTGAACTGCCATGTGAATCAAGGTGAACTAAGCAGACTAACACACGGCTGGATGGAGAGTGGATGTGCTGGACGTCGGTCGTAAACATGCAGCGTTTGTTGTTTTCTGGCAACATGAGAGACCAGCTGGTCTCCATAAAGCCTCAACATCTCTGAGCTAGCCTGCCCGCCACCACTAACACTAAAGATGAATGGTCTTGCTGGCTACTGTGGTGTTTTGTCTTCAGTAAAATGCAGTATATTTCATCGCACAGGTACAGTCACCCAATAAAACCTGCATTGATTTTGACGTATTTCCAGGTATATATAAGTTACTTTTGAGAAAATGGAATGCTAATGTTTTTCTTTCCACTCAAACCTTTTGCGATGTATTTATGTTTGCACTCTGGCTGCCAGTGATTTCTAATTGGAGACATGCTTGAACACATACATTTGATGTTATATATTGTACTGACCATGACCATGGAGATGTCAAATCCTAGTCTGGCAGTATTTCCAGTCTTCCTTGAACTGAGTTCAGAGTGACTCGATCTTGCTTAGGTTTGTTGCATGTTTGAAGTTGTTGCTAGCACACATTTGTTGGTACTACAGTCTTAAAAAAAATTTGCGTAGGCGCTGCAGGCTAGAAAATGGTTCCCATTTATGTGTTTGTTTGTACTGCAGGCTAAAAGATGGATGCTGGTTTACATTTTGTTGGCACCGGCTTCTGCTTAAGAGTTTATAGAGTTCCCAGTTAGTACAGATGTGGGTGTCCAGCTGTACGTCTTGTTTTTCCAGTGGTTGCCACATTTTTATGTGTTCCAATGCGCACATAGTCTATGTGTGCATGTGTATGACTATAAAGTTCTGTTTACAACATTAGCTCGTGTTACTTGTGCTCTGATCTACCAATGTCATGCTCATTTTAGGAACTAAAGGAAGACGATCAGAAGAAAATGTTCTATAGGAGCTTTTACAACAACATTTGAGTGGTGCATCTCTCACCTCTCAATGAGCTCTCAATAAATCCGAATAGTGACGAGAACTCTGCTGACACATACTGATTATGGAATCGTAGTTAGATCAACAATACAAAATACCACATAAGGATCAGGTTACGGAGGTGGAAAGTGCGCCGGCAGCAAACGGCATAGACATAAGCGTGTAACAATGTAAGGTTATAATGTCTGCGCTGTATGTCTGCATGGTTATAATTGGATGTTACCAGCCACAACTGTGAATGAGCCAATCATTGTGAAGCATATTGCAAACAGCTGATCCCAATTAGCCAATACAAGCGTGACTTCAGTGCTCTGTCTGAACTAGCGCTATGCTTCATTACTGACATTTTGAAAGGCAGTGTTTCAGCTAGGTCAAAGTTCAAACAATTTCATATCAAAGCATTGCAACTCTGTTTGTTCAGCGGTTCTGAACGGGAGATGCAACATTAGCGCTGAGTCAGCTAAGAAGGCCAAAAATGAATGTGTTTTTTACACAATGATAAGTGCTTTGACGCCGATCATGTGAAAGCAGGTTAAGTGGCGTCAGACCCAAGGGTGCTTGAGTTCTTGACAGGTATTAACACATATGTGCGTGTGTGTTTGTCTCTGCCTTGTAGGCTGCAATTATTTCCTTTGATTGTGTTGAATTTTATTTTAGTTGAACTTCACTGAATTTACATCCATTCAGTCAACTAGTTCGCTTTGTTCTCAAAGAAATCAGTCTATTAATAGACAAGAAGTTGGCTGGTGTGTTTTTCATTCAGTACATAGATGTTTTCACTTAAAATTATCTTTTATCACCAAAAATTGTTTTTGTTGCCGACAGACTTTGAAATGAATAGCATAATGGCACAATAAACTGTAAATCCCTTTTCTGCCTTGGCCATCTGTTTACCCAGAAACCACTTCTGATGCAGGCTACATATAATTCAGCTGTGATGAGGAGAACGTTGGCGAGCTTTTCAGACTTTGTGGTCAATACAGGGTGTGTGTAATGTGTTTACAAGAGCGAGTGTGTGTGTTGCTAATCACACTCCCTGTCACAAACCTGCTCTTGGAGCCAGTCGCTAGCCACAGTACTGTGGTTCTAATTAACAGGCTAGGGCATTGTGCCCAAGCCGAACCCTGCTCTTTGGTGTGTGTGTGTGTGTGTGTGTGTGTGTGTGTGTGTGTGTGTGTGTGTGTGTGTGTGTGTGTGTGTGTGTGTGTGTGTGTGTGTGTGTGTGCCTGTCTGTGGTGTTATGTGTTATGTGTGTGTATTTTTGTTGTGTTTACGTATGCTCCACACTTAAGCCTCATAGACGCAGGTTTTATTATCACATCCTGGTCTCTTTCCCGAAACCCCAAACATCCTAGAGATATTTCATAATGTGGGGAAAACACCCAGGACCTATTAGCCATGTGGTCTCTCTCCTTCTCTGTTCCTTTTCTCTCGCCCTCTCCTCCATAGACCACTATGCAGTGCGTTACTGTGCCAGGGCTAGTTAGTGGGTGTATTTGTCCAATTACCCAGGGGTTTAAAGCTGCCAATCATGCGGCAATGCCACATCGTAAAGACTCATTGCTGAGCTCTGCTCTGTGCCTAAATAAACACCTGAGTAAACACCTTGATAATCACTTCAGTCCACACCTAAACACACACACATACACCTTAACACACACCTACTACACACACCTTGCATGCTCCGCCACCCATGGCGTGGACCCAATGCCCAAATCTGTAGTCCTCCTGCTGTCTCTTGTGATTAGAGAATAGAGAAAATTATGATGTAAACATTCCAACTTGGTTTATCAGCAGGTGATGTGGAGTTGTTAGGAAGTGATCTACAGTGCAGTCCAATCTGTTCTCAATAAATCTGTCTCTGTCCCTCAACCGTTCTCCTGCTTCCTCCATCTCACTTGGCTCTGATCTCCTCTTGACACTGCTATTATTTATGGCAGTATTATTTATGATGGGCATATATGAGTTTGTCTTTGGCCTCTCTTGCTGGCGAGCCTAAACGGCGAGAGACTGGCTCGGACTTTTCACCAATGATAGGAAACTAAAACTGTAAACACACAGGGCTGACAATCTTTTGCACACTGGAAGCAAAACATAACATTTCTTAAATGTGAACAAGCTTTTATGCAGATGATAGCTACCTAGGCTCCTTACTAAAATCCTACTCACACCTCTCATCAAACCTTATTTTCTTTTGTTGTTTTACTATTTCAGGAGCGAGTGATTGAGAATCTGCGCGAACAGAAGGAGCGGGAAGACAGGGTTCGGATGGAGGAGCTGGAATTGATGAGGAAGGAGAACCAAGTATTAAAGGACAAACTTTCAGCACTGCAGCCCTTGAAACTGTCCCAGAGTCAGCCTGCTAACCCCCTCCTGATCCAGAACCAGAAGCCTGATGGAGAGGTCAGTATGAATTGTTTTGATAAAGTTATTAGGAGGGGATGTTTTGTAGACGAAAGGTGTGTGTGTGTGTGCGTGTGTGATACGCAGTGTTGGCAATTCTTGTAAATATGTTTTGGCTATTGTGTTACATTGAATCTGAAAAATCCACAACAAAACCCGCGGTTGAAACCGGGCGCATGTTGGTACGAGCACTGTACACAAGATTGGTAGTCTGGTATGTGTGTGGACTGCAGACAAACAGCCATCAATATTTCATCACTATCCACTTCATAACAGACCTGCACATGCTTCACCACAAGCTCTAAAATGAGCCCAAACACAAAATCTCATTTCACAGACCTCATAAAACAAATAATAATGAGTACCTTTCTCGAAACCTTTTACGGTTGAAAACTTCAAACGAACTTCACGACACTTTATAATTATTTTTTATTGTACAAAAAGAATGAAAAGAATTAACTTTTACAACCACTCTGCAGTAGTTGTAATACGCTACTTGCACCCTGTATTTACATTGCTTACATCTACTGTAATAGTAATTCCACTCTCTTACCTCCCTGTGTGCATCCACAATATTGTTAGCAACTCCCTAGCAAAGGGCCTGCCTGCACTTTGTCCCACAGGATAAAGGGATGAATTAAGAGAGAGTGATTTATGGACGTAAAAGATCCCTCTATCCCTGTTTGGGTGCCAAGTCAGAGGCCTGGCTGTCTTTTTTCTCCCTATTTTCCTCTCCAGGCTTACAAGCCAGGACAGAATCTCGCCCTGCCAGAATTTATGAGAATGTTTTCTTTTATTCTCATAAAAAGCATACACACATCTCATTCCTGTGAAATGATATCTTGTTGGATGTTGACGCGGCACCACATGAAAGGGACATTAGCTCAATAACTTTTTGTAGCAAGTAGATTCACACTCTGACAGAAGTGTTGCCATAATTGGACTATTTTGTGTACTCGGCAGCAATCAGACCTGTTATGTAAACTTGCATATTATTCAAAAACACAGATGTTTGTGTGTTTATATTTGTGAGTATATGTGTGTGTGAGTGTTTCTTTCTGTGTGCCTGTGCATGCATGCCAGCACAGAAACTGTTGAATGCGGATGTGTGAGTGTCCGCATGTGTTTAAGTTTGAGCAAAGTCATTCTGTAATGAACCGAGAGCGAAGCACCCAGCTCACCCTCCCCTTGTTTTCTATTGGTCTGGTGTCTGCTGCTGCTGGCCACCAAGTCATTTTGAATTGACATCATGAAAAGTAAAAAGAAACTTTGCCTTTCCTGAAAAAAACAGCCGTCAGTAACACAATAGTGTCCGTTGAAATATCTCCGCAAACTGCGGTAGATGCTTATGTAGAGGTCGTGTTAGTCACTTGGTCTACTCTATTGAAATCTATCCAAGCGGAAGATACCGGTCATAAGTGGTCAGTTACCGGAGAAACTTCTGGACCGGCCAGCTGACCGACGTTACTCACTCACTGTGTGTCTTGCCTAACGTTCGGCACAGTACAGGCTCAGTAATGTTGTGTTTTCTGTGTTGTCTGTTTCGGCCAGGAAATGAACAATGTAACCTTTTGGACTAATATATATTTTGTTTGCCTTTTTCAAAGAGGACTAAGTATTGACTGAGTATTTTGTGTTTTGCTTCACTACACGTTATTACGTTTTTCTATGGGTTATGGGTCTCAGCAGTACCTCTGTTTTATTAATTAATACTATTCTTAATTATTTGAAAAATTGAGTTGTGTTCATACTTTGTTACAAATGTTTACTTTTGTTTAAGATTTTCTAAGTAATTTGTTTAAAATTTAAGGCATACATCCTTTGTGTTGGATGAGATTTTAAGTGTGTGACTATGTAACTTGTGCCAGGTTATCTCCAGACTGGCACCCCGTAAAGTACAAAATAATAGTAACACAAAGTGTGTTGGTGTGTTTGATCCGATTGTAGTGCAGTGGAGTGTGACAGGTTGTGAGGGCTGTAATACTCAGTAGGTCAAAGGTGAACGGACACAGTGTCTGAGATTAGATTCTGATCAAACCGATGTACCACACACACACAAATACATTCACACGCGCACATTCACCTCAACACGGCTCCAAAACTCTCTCAAGTGTGACTAAACATTTTCATTGGTAGCACTGGTGCGCCTGATACTTAGCAGGTCTATTTCTGTGTGTGTGTGTGTGTGTGTGTGTGTGTGTGTGTGTGTGTGTGTGTGTGTGTGTGTGTGTGTGTGTGTGTGTGTGTGTGTGTGTGTGAGTGTGTGTGTGTGTGTGTGTGTGTGTGTGTGTGTGTGTTTGTGTGTGTGTGTGTGTGTGTGTGTGTGTGTGTGTGAGACTGTCATCACAACCTTAAAATCATACCAGTAATTTGAAATGGAGAGCTATTGATTGTTTCTTTGTAAAAATAAAAATAAAAATAAAAATAAAAATATTAATAAAATATTAATACAAATATTAATACAAATATTAATACAAATAAAAATATGCTGTGGTGCCCGTTACGAAATGGGGGAACAGAGTTGCTCCGCCTCTGAGGCGTCAGCAAAGCCGGCGTAAGAGCTGATCTTCTTCAAGGCAGTATTGCGGAATCTCTGTGTAAAAGGGGCATCTGTCACTTAAACACACACTCGCTACACACACATTTCATTACGCTACTCTTATACATACGTACACATGTGGATTGCACTTAAACCAAGCCATGGCCATTTTCAAGCATCAAAGCTCGACGGGGCATTTTACAAGTTGTTTACTTCATCTGCAGTACTCCTACTTCAGGCGCCCTTCTGACCCAACGTCTCGGAGATGTCCTCATCAGACTCAATAACAATATTTACCTGGACCCTATTCCTGTTTTTAACAATCATTTACATAATGTGTTAAAGAATTACCAATGTGTATAGGAACTGACAAAAAGGTAACGCTTACAATTAGGGCTGTCAATCAATTACAATTATTATGCTAATTAGTTACACGACATGCTGATTAATTAAGCAAATTAATCTCTATTAATGGCATACGTCAATATTTGTCTGGAAAAGCCCAGGTATACTTCAAAACATGAGTAAATCATTAAACAGAAATATCAAAAGGGGGCATTAGAAATCAATAAATTATTTTATTTCCAATCATTTGCAGGCGAGGGGCAGACTTTTGGCGGCGGGTGAGCGGGGAGCTACGGTAACGCAGAAGGAATCTTAACATCGTTCTCTTACACGTACCACCCACATTGCAATGATACAAAGCCAGTTGAAAATCAACTGGTATGTGCCCGTAACAGTCTTTTTTAACTATTTGTTTGGAATTGTGCAACACGGTGTCAGAAGGGTGAGTTGAAAAATTCCCTTGGGTGGTGTCAGTGCTCTCCTGTCGTTTAGAGATGAAGAGCGCTGCTCTCAGAAGCTCAGAGCGGAGCGGCTGATACAGTCAAGCTGAGGGCCGGTTTGTCTCGGGTGTCTGAACCCCCTGATAGTGTAGCAAAATGCAACAGTTGGGTTATTAGGAGATAAAATGTAGTGCTAATCAACACGCAGCAATTTACAGTACATAATATATATATATTAAATAATCTGGTATGCGTTATGTGCATTATTATTTGTATAATTAACATTCATTTGATAGCCTTAACTTAAAAGTTATTATTGCAGTGCAAAAAGGCGCAGTAAAAATGTTTAGTCGCACCAAAATATGTCTTAAATGATGACGAGATGATGTTAAATGAAAAAGTTAGGCGCACCAGTGCAACCAAAGTAAAAGGTTAGTCTAGTTTGGATCCCTGCTCAGAGCCGTCAGCCAATGTACAGCTTTATCCTGACATGTAGCCTACGTCTGGTCTCAATACTGGAAAACTCAGTTTGCTATGCGCCGCAAAAGGAAAAGCTGAGTTATTTACATACAACAAAAAGGTCTTATTGTACTACTTTGTACAAAATATGTTTTGCTATATAGATTTGTCAGGTGTTTGGGATAAGGGTTAGAAACAGGACAGAAACAGCTAAATGCTAAATGTCCTTAATTAGTACAATAATAAAATGACTGTCACTTGTGTTAATGCAACTAGAATAATGCTGTTGCTGCAGTCTAACAATTGCATTTCCACAAAAGCAGATTTTCATAAAAATAGTATTTTTCTCACAAACCAGCTTATTAGACCTTAGTATATGCTTTTGAAATAGTTACATCACTCTAAATGTTGTCTGAATAGTGTCCTCATTTGACATTAATCTCAAATACCTAAGAAAATGGAGAAATAAGCTTTTAGCCTGACAGCCATTTACCTCTCATGCAGATGTCGAGTGTGTTTGCCATCAGGTCGTGGACACACGTAATGTATCTGCAGATGTTTGTATTACTGACTCAGTCAAGCTATTAGCGGAGCTTTTTATCTTGACCTCAAAGCTCTGTTGACTTCACTGTATCCTCATCCACTTCCCATAAAACAGTATTTGTTGATTCCGAAGTTAATAAAGGACTTCTGAAACTAAACACGGGCTCTTCAAAGAGAACATTGTAAGGCACCTCAGGGAATGCAGTGACCTTTTAAGAGAGGGTTGGCATAAACTAGCAAGGAGGCACCACACCTCAACTCACGTTTGAGTCCTATTCAAAAGACTCTTTTCCAACCAGGCAGATGTCACATCTTCTTACCTTTTCTTTCTTGTTCAATGTTCTGTTTCATTTGGATGATAATATGGAGATTAGACTGATTGATTTTTACACTGACAGATATTTAATGAAATGCTGTCATTTCTAACAGGGCAAGTGAAAAACAAATCTCTACTGTATTTATCAGTAGAGACAGATATTACTTTAAGGAGTCAAAAACCTTTTGTTTTACCCAGCCTCGGTGTGACCGGGTATCTTGTGACCCAGTTCAGATACCGGTGGCCACACATATTTAACTTATTTGTAATATTTACAATTCAGAGACATTTCTAGGAATGATAATAATAATTTCTGTGACCAAATATGTAATCGTATCTTCACTGGCCTTCCCCCTCCTGTCATAATATCACAAATTCCTGTTGGACCCGTCGTCCTCTTAGCCCCTGCTTTCCCCCTCTCTGTATTTTCCACTGAAAGAACATAAACTCTGGTCCACTTAGGCCTAATGCATTTTGTGCAAGCTAAGATTGGGTTTAATGTGTGTGCACGAGTGCAGGAGGCTAGGTGTGGAGGTAATGGGGTAGAGGACGAGGTAAACAATGACTCTGCTTTCCTTCCAGAGGACCAAGTGTTCCCTTTTTTTTTCACAGCATATAATCCTTAGTACAGACGCGTCTGTATACACATACAGTGACAAACTTATGGGGCTTTTTTTTAGGGCACATTTGGCACATATGTTATAGACAGGTTAGTCAAACCCATATCCATATACAGAACCGAAGTAAAACAACCATTTTGAATGTGTATTTTAACATTTACAGATGTGTTCCTGCTAAGCTACCTCATTATGCAGGCCTGTATCTAAAGATCTTTCAAACATTATGTTGTTGTGCTCCATATGCTGTGCCCATGGCTGTATCTCACATATGCAGGGACCAACTAATGCGTACAGTTAGTATGGTGGGGTTGTTATAATGAGAAAAAGGCATTTGTTCAGATAGGCTAGTGGTAATAGTTGACAGACACTCCTTGGGGTTTTTTTCTAATGACAGACTCAAGCAGATCAACATGTACAGTCACAGAGCTGCGTAGACCTGACAATAAATTGCTCACTGTAAGTGTGTGTCTGTGTGTCTGTGTGTCTGTGTTTGCGCGCGCTCACTTGATGATGTTTAAACGAGTGGCCTCAGCCGTTTCAACAAGTTAACCAATCTTCACAAACACAGTAGACAGAGAGAAGTAAAGACGAAGCAAAAGAGGGAGAAGCAGAGAGAAAGATAATTCTAGGGTACAAACTTCCTCTGGGATATTTTTCTCAGAGAAGAAAGAATTCATCAGTGTTTTTACTTTTTTAAATGTTTGGTGGTCTCATAAAATCGCAGCCAAAAAGAAGGAGACGGTCATTTTATAATGATAATGACTGAACTCCAAACTCTACATGACAGACGCCCCGGGGAGGCAACTGATAGACACAAACCACAGAAAATCAGGCAGCAGAGGAGCAGGGGGGGGGGGGTGATGAAGTGATGAGAGCGGATGAGGGCACAGATTGGTTCTGCTTCAGATAGATTTAGCCTCTAACCACATATTCAGGATTGACTTACCTTTTCCTTTAGGTTTTAAAGCTACTCATGCAAGACCTCACATCTGACCCTGTGTACAGTAACAGTCAGTGTCCAAGAGTTCAGTCCTAAGCAATAATACAATGTTATGACTGCACTTGGTTCTTATACTCTGTTCTTATTTTAACTTCTAGGTGCCAGCCAAAGTAGACGGGCTCCCAGCACGAAGCCCTACGGTCGGTATTGTTACTGTATTTTATGGCTCGTGGTTGTTTGTGCTTGCATGTTGGTGTGTGTGTGTGTGTGTTTGCGTAGAGGCCGTTTTAAGACATCTCAGACTCTCTCAGATCTCTGTTGATCTTGTTTTAACTTTAATCTGTCTGAGCTGTATTTTGTCACGCTTAGCTCAACCTCCATCCGTCCTACATATCTGTCCTTTGTCATCTTCAGCTGTACTTTGTCGTTCTTAGCTTTGCTTGGTCAGCCTCAGCTGCACTGTATGTGTAGTTATCTTCGGAGCTGGCCATTCTGTTGAAACATGATAGCACGCTAATACTAACAACAATGTAGCATACTAATGTATTTGCATAATGCTAATTTAATTATATCATATCATGATAACAGTTCCAGTTGAGGATCATCACTTTTTAAAATGTATGTATTGTTTGAAGGTACAGCTTTATGATTGTGGTGTATATTGAATTGTCTTATGTTGCTCAAAAACTAATCTGGTGACGAAGAAGGATGTGTTATTTGCTGACAATGGACAGCTAAGGCTAATGGGTTTTGAAGTAAGTGTGACAAATTAGAGTTCAAACTGAAAGTTAAGCTAAGTCTGATATTGATCTTTAAAAAGAGCAGCTCTTAAAAAGCTGAGTCTGAGGTTTCCTAAATACTCTATGCAGAATATTACTATCTTTAATGGTTCCACTCTCTCTGTGTGTCCTTGCCTTCCCCACAAAGACCCAAAACATGGATGAAGCAGTCCGGAAGTGTCCAGACATCACAGATCGTCTGAGGCTTCTAGAGCAGGAAGTGGCTCGCAACAAAGAGGATTCTGGGAAGTCACAAGTGGAGGTTGAGAGGCTAATGATAGCACTGAGGGATGCTGAATTGGACAAATTGTGCAAGGAGAAGAAAATCGCTGATCTTGAGAGGTGAGGGTCAAAACTTCAGTCACGTTCATATTCATAACAAGACACCATCTGGGTGTCCTCAGAGAGCAGTGTCCTCCCAAGTGACCGGATCTTTGTAAGATCTCAATTCATTCCTAAGTGCTCTATTTATAAAGGAGTAATCCATGAGACATAAA
The DNA here is from genome assembly GCF_900634415.1 of Cottoperca gobio. Lineage (NCBI taxonomy): Eukaryota > Metazoa > Chordata > Actinopteri > Perciformes > Bovichtidae > Cottoperca > Cottoperca gobio. Next base: position 8,652,491 of record NC_041361.1, read on the forward strand.
CTGTCTAGATTGTGTCCTCCCAGCACTTGAAACCACTTCCACGCTGTCATGCTTTTTGCCTGATGTAATCACACTGTAGAAATGCACACTGTGACTTATGCACATGTGATGTTTTTAATCATGTGGCTTGATTTTTTATCATTTGTTTCCGTGTATCTGCAGACCTGGGTAAGTAGTCCTTAGTGTGCCTGGTAAAGATATCATCATAATACCGCCAACACCGTCCGTAGACATCACTCTTGATATCATGCAATGACTGGTGAATGGTTGATTTTAAACTTTCCCAGTTATAAAGTTGGAAATTGAGGAATTTTGGCTCAAATCTGATTCCCGTGAAGCATTGACTACCCCAGTGGGACAGTAAATGTACAACGCATTTGCAGCAAAACAATCTCTATCTTCATTCCTGTCACTGCAATAACGCAACGAGAGATTTTATATGTTCTCTGACTTATATCACTGGAGACGTATAGCCTCTCTATTGTGTTGACTTCTGCACAACTTCTTCCCATGTCATTGCTATGATGCGTGTTTTTGCTCGTATCGTACTGTGGTTTCACGTATGTGTCTGTTAACCCAACAGGTAAGTGGTTTTGTTTCTGTCTTTGCAATACTGTAAATGCATTCAGTCAGTGTTTGTGTGTGTATGTGTGTTTGCGTGTGTGCGTGCGTATGTGTGTTTCTGTGTGCGTGCGTGTGTCAGTTTGCCAGGAAGGCAGCCAGCAGCATGCCAGTGGGAGGTGGTGTAGCCAGCCCAGACACTGGCTGTTTATACTACTCTGTTTATTACTGGCGCAGTACTACTCAATTATCATCTGATTTATGGATTGGCATGGTGTGTATATGTGCCCAAATGAGTGGTTGTTAAGTGCCAACGCAGAGGTACTGTCTGCGTGTGTATTTACTTTGTGTGTGTGTGTGCGTGTGCATGTGCGAAAAAGAGGCAAAAAAAAGAGGCATGTTTTTGTATGTGTCTTTACAGTGTATCTAAACTTGAAGCGGTTTGTGTGCCAGTTGGCGTGTCTGAGTAGATTGATAGTGGGGGGTTTCTCTGTTGGTGGATTGCCAACTTCACAAAAGAAGCCATGAGTGTGAAAAAAGGTATGAGAAAAAGAACATATTTTGAACACAAGCTGGCCCCATAAGGTGTTTTAACGCTAGATTTGGTTCTGAATGGCTTAGAATGCATCTGGATGGGCTGCATGTACCAAATCCAACATAGTTTCCTGCCTCATTAATTACCCGTTTTAAAGACTCTCCAATCTGGCATGGAAACCGTGAGCTGACTCAAACTGTGTGGGAACGCATGAGCATTAAGTATAACAGGGATACAGTAGCTCCTGCAGAGTTTGTTCACACAGTCTACTTTCTGTTTCAATGTGTTTGTGCATTCGTCACGACTACCTATACATGTGTCTGCTACTCACATGCAGCTGTCACCAGAGTGTGCCCATGCACATGTGTGTGCTAATCTGTGCGTTTAGTTTCTTTGTGCAGCCACAGAAGTATTTGAGCTCAGGCGTTGGAGGAGTTTCTTTCCTCTCAGCTCGTCCATCTTATCGGGGCTGCTGTCTCATTAGTGTCAGCTAGTCACTCCTATCGGTCTGACCCCTCCCCGTTGGTCAGTGAATACGGGCCAGACGTCACATGCAGGTTAGCTGCACGTTATCAGCGAGGGATCCACTGCAGTCAAACACTGCCGCTGTAATAATTTGGCATTTTCCTCTTTATTTGACAGAGAGCAGATATACTATAGAGTATAGTGGAGCATAAACTTATTGTAGTTACAATCTTTTCACTTTATGAGTGGAAATTCTGATTTAACAAAGACATTGAACATGAATGAATACAGACACAAGAATTCATGCACGTGTGTATCCACTCACATGTGGGAGACGGGTGTGTCTGTGTGCTGATTGGACTTCTGTGTGAGACAGTGAGAGATGCGTCTGGGCAAAGGATGAATGTCTTTTTAATCAGGCTGTTTCTGTTGGAACTCGGTCAGATGGCCTATTAACCACTATCTGGATGGAGAGAGAGAAGAACAGATGAGGAAATATACACTTTCTCATCCAGTTGGCAATGCAGCAGAGAGAGTCAAAGATGAATGTAGCCAGCAGGTCATTGTAATAAATACTTTCCAGCGCAGGGGAGACTCACTCGCTGCTATTTCATACCTTAGATCTCCAAATGATCTACTGTAAGTCCTCAGTGATAACATCAGCTAGTTTATTGTTGGTGTTTTATTTACTGGCATGTGTGTAGGTGTAAATCCTAGCTAATCTGCCTAAGTGACCAGAGACACTGAACAGGCTTTGTGGAAAGCATCTGTATCAGCTGTTAACACTAATGCTAATAGTTGGATTTATTAAGTAGAGCTCTGAAAGCCATGTTGGTTACTGATCTCTTGGAGTAGTTTGTGCCCGTATGGTGAACTAAAATGGAAAAATGAACACATTTTATAGTATGACATACTAGAAGTGAATCATTGTAATCTTTTCCCTATGAATTCAATTAAGTAAAACTTTTAGTAAAACATTTTTCAAAAATGTTGGTGGTTGATAACATGTTATTGAATGTCTTAAAGTAGGGGTCTTCAACGTTTTTCAGGCCAAGGACCCCCAAACTGGTGTAGCATGGAGCAGGGACCCCCTACTGCAGCAGTATTCAAACATATATATTTTTTTAACAAATATTTGCTTTATCTACACACAATGTCGCAGTACCTCTGCGGACCCCCTGGGGGTCACGGACCCCCTGTTGAAGACCTATGTCTTAAAGTACAAGAGGATGAGTGTCCAGTGAATAGTCTAGAAACCTTTGTGTTGCTGCTCACCTCTTCTCTTTGGCATTCAATTTGAGTAGAGCTTGACACCTTGACAATTATTGTGTTCATTTTTTACTTTTATACTTGTTGTTTTTTTATCCTATTCAGCACTTGTGGGTGTATTAAATATATATAAATAAAGATTGACCATGACCTAGTCTTTTAACCTTTAACATCAGCCGTATGTGTACATTTTTAGAGTGTGTTGCTTTCAAGTATCTGCAGTTGGTGACAAGTTGTTTCGAACATGGAAATAAAATAAATCCTTCGTTTTGTTTGGAAGTTGGGTGAATTTAAAGCCTTTTACCGTTCTCCTTCACTCCTTCCCTTAAGGCAATATATTGTTAACTAGTGGAATGATCTTGTATAGTTCTTAATGCTGTTGCAGTCATATACTATTAATGTTTCTGAGGTAATGTGGGAGCTAAACTCTGAGAAATAAATCAGCCTCCCAGTCTCACCATATCACAGCTATTGAAGTGGTAAGCACTCTGGTATGTAAGGGAGGGTTTCAGGAAAAGGGTTGTGTGTGTGTGTGTGTGTGTGTGTGTGTGTGTGTGTGTGTGTGTGTGTGTGTGTGTGTGTGTGTGTGTGTGAGTGTGTGTGAGTGTGTGTGTGTGTGTGTGTGTGAATTTATGTATGTACTGTATGGACATGTGTGTATAGGGGGACACTGAGGAGAATACATGTTGGCAGTAGTGTAGTTGGCGAGGGTCTGTTGGCTTGTAGGAATTTATGGTTCAAACAAATATTCATACGCTCACAAATAATCATGTGCACACTTAAAGACACACGTATCATTGTGGGCCTTATTCCTCTGACATGATCAAAACACGTCAATACACACATAACCTCCAAAGTCTCTGTTTGCAGAGCCGTCAACTTCCTGTTATAGTGTAGAAATATATACAAATATCACCTGCACAAGTGTTTCATAACACACATCTAAAATACATAGACAATACCCTAAATACACACTACATCTTCTCACATTTTAAATAAGATAAAACACTTCTTCCTCTTAAACACACAGACGATATACAAACGGTGAAGCTGTATTTGTATTGCGATAAGACATGTCTAAGCACAATAACACATCTATCAGTAATAAACAGACTGTTTGGATCTCTCAGCACTGCATCTAGACAAGAGCCTCAGATAAAACTTCAGACTCCAGTGTTGATCCAACTGTCTCACGCTACACGCTACACAATCTCTCGTTTCTTCTTCTTCTCTCCTTTTCCTCTACCCCTCCTCTTTTTGCACTACAGAGAAAATGTATTTATTTCAGATCATATCTTCCTCTTATTCCATATATTGTGAACCCTGAGAAGTAACTGCTCTGGTGTGTCCTTGTCTCCTTGAAATCAGAGGATTTTGTTTCCACTCTGCTGTTTATTAAAAGAGAAGAGAAAGAGACACAGTAAGAATTAAGAGTTATGAAGGGGAGATACAAATCAGTTGTTTTTATTACTGCCTTTAACCTTTATTTACCCATGAAAAGTCAACTGAGAATAAATACTTCTTTCCAGAAACACCCTACTTAATATTCGCAGTTTCCCACATTCAGGCCTGGGAGAGTCGCAGTGTGACCGCAGCTTCCTGCTGTTGGCCACTCAGCAGCTCTACTGGAGCCATTCAGTTACTCTCTGTGCCTTGCTCAAGGGCACGTCAGCAGTACTATTACTACAGAGGATTATTCATGATCTTTTCTCTCAAAGCCATTCTAAATGGATGCAAGTTCTAAGAGACAAAACATGAGCGATAAACAAGAAGAGGCAAAATAGAGTGGATGAGCTAAAGACAGAAGAATAGAAATATGTATAAAGAGATATAAAAGCTCCGCTTTATTTCTGCTTTGACAGCCAGAAATAAAGCGGAGCTGCTTATGTTGGAAGGCGGATGTGTGGAGGGCTCCAGGTGAAAGAAGCAAGAGGAAATGTGAAAATTACTTATTACGCTCAGTTTAGGAAGTGGCTGGACTCGTGCACAATGCACTCTCTCTCTCTCACTTCATCTTTCTTTGAAATGTCACAGCAATAAAATACTATTTTCCTCCCAAGAATTTACTCATTTCGGTACCCAACAAATCACAGTTCTCCTTCACATTTTCCACTTACATGCAGCCCAGCCCGTCTGCTCCTATTCACACTCTACGTGCCCTCATTTGCCTTCACGTTGGTCAAAACATTTACTTCATTTTGCACTGATGGGATGATGAGGGTATATCAGCTATCAAAAGGGACCAGCGTGTCTGCTGGTTTATACACCTGTGCCAGTGCGAGATAGCTGATATGCCCTCATGCCAAGGTTGTTCTCCATAGACATGCCTCTGAGCTTATAAAAACACACACACAGACATCAAAGTTCAGAGTATATACCGATTCTTCTCCTCCTCCTCCTCGCTGTGTAAATATGTGTGCACATGTACATGCGTGTGTACATATACTTCATTTTATAATGGTAACAGAACTGAATGATAATCTTTATTTAAACAGCACTTTTCAAAACCCACTCGTAAAAATGATAAAAAACAACTTATAAAATCAACAGCAGAGTCATTAAAAAAAGAAATAAAGAAGTAAGCCAGAGACATAAAATGACAGGCCTAATAAACTGACCTTGTACTGTTTTTGTACATGGGGAGTAATATCAGATATGAATGCTGACATAAAGTTCCCCCGTCCTGTTCTGTCTTCCAAATATTTCCTCTAAGGTATGGAAAGGAACTATGTTCTGTGTGTGTGTGTGTGTGTGTGTGTGTGTGTGTGTGTGTGTGTGTGTGTGTGTGTGTGTGTGTGTGTGTGTGTGTGTGTGTGTGTGTGTGTGTGTGTGTGTGTGGGGCAAGGTGGCTGTTTATTACATTTATTCATCATCTTGTTAGGTATTTTTCACAATAACTGCACACCAACATCACTCATAAACGCTGACACACATACCTTTCTAAGGGCGGTGACAGCAAGTATTTGCCCATATGTGGGGGCAGCTTGTATGTTTTGCCCAGAGTAAACACACCCGTGTGGATATGGAATAATAATGTGGCGCGTTTTAGCAGCTGCTTGGTCACAGCCTGTTTATAGTGTTGGAGAGTTCTCTTAAGCGCTAATTTGTCACTGTCAGCTTTCTCGCACTTTCTATGCATGTTTTTTTTTTTTAAGTGTGAAGGCCAAACTGGGAGCTCAAAGAGTGTGTTTTGATTCTATTTTGAGAGTGTTTGTGAGAAGATATAGATTGTGCATAAGTGCAGCTGTGTGTGTCCTCTGGTGAATGGGTTTTGTGGGTTCACATGTGTGTCCACCTGTGAGTGTATTATTAAGTGTGAGTGTTTGCGTGTGTGTTCATGAATATATATATATATATATATATATATATATATATATATATATATGTGTGTGTGTGTGTGTGTGTGTGTGTGTGTGTGTGTGTGTGTGTGTGTGTGTGTGTCATGGTTCTCTGGCTAAGTAAGTTCAGTAAATGACAAGAAGCAGGTCTTTGTGTGGAGGTAAAAATGGTTAAAACACGGTTTAGCTCTGTTATCAGGACCTCAGCGATGCACAGCACTGACAGCAGTGTGTTATCCTGATCCTGTGTGTGTGTCTTAAGGTTTATTTATTTTTCTAAAAACACATGCCCTTGTGTGTTTTTCCGTGTCATCCTGTCTTCTGATCTGTAGACTTACCTCTTGCACATATCTATTTTTGAGAATTTGTGTGTGTGTGTGTGTGCCTCTCCTGTCTGCTTGTGTTTGTGTGTGTGTTGTTGTTGAAAGATTTACACAGCAGTGTCTCACATCTACCGGTCTTGTCTTGTCTTGTCTCAGTCTTAGCAGACTGAGACAAGACATACGCACAATACTTCCCTGCATTACTGTACACACTGTAGCCCTACCATTTACCTGTATGATGCAATAAGAAGGCCTTGTTTTAGGCCTTATATATATTGGATGTACTACATTTAATGATACACACTTACCAACCATAGCACCACAAATTCAATTGGTTTAGAAATGTGTATTTTAAGTGAACTGGGGCCATTGTATATTGTGTATAGGCTGTGTGCATACATACATCTTTACATACAGGACATACATCGTGGTCATATTGTGTGAGATATACATCCTTTTGTATACCATGGTTTGAATGATTGATATGTATTTCTTTATTCAGCATCTCTTTATCTGTTGTCCCCCATCTCCTCCCCTCTTAAGGCAAATCAAGTCCCCGAACATCCAGAAGCAGACGGTGGCGGGTGAGATGAGCAAAGACGCCCTGATTGATGGACATCCACACTCTTTATCACAGGTTTGAATATGTGTGTGTGTGTGTGTGTGTCTTCATGTGTACATTCCTTGTCCTCTAGTTTAGCTCTTCATCACCCCTTCATCCCACAGTGTGCTCTTACTGTACTCATGTATCCTGCCCTTTTCTTTCCTCTTCAACCTTTTTGCAAGCCATTCCTCAGAGAGTATCATCTCTCTCTCTCTCTCTCTCTCTCTCTCTCTCTCTCTCTCTCTCTCTCTCTCTCTCTCTCTCTCTCTCTCTCTCTCTCTCTCTAGATTCTCCTTTTCTGTATAATTCTGCTCTTCTAGGCAGAGAGAGCCATGTTCCAGTCTTTCATGCCTCATGCCCTGCCTCCCTCGGTGCATCTCAGAGTTAACCCTAAGTGGAATAGACGGGCATTTAGTCCTGCAGAAATCAGCTCCATACGCCAGCCAGGAGCTGCGGCATAATGGCTCAGATGGGAATAGTAAAGAACTGATTAGTCAGGCAGGAGAGAGAATCTTGATTTAACATTTTTTATGTGATTTTCTGTAGTTCTTCTTAGGTGAGTGTCAGCTGTTTGCTTGACAGTGTGTGTCTATGTCTAAGTGCATGCTTGTGCTAGCCTGCAGAGCTATGCTGAGGTGTTAATATGCAGAGTGCAGCCATGCCAGGTTATTCCCACAGGACCAATGAAGTAGAGTACACCTCTCTGTAACTCTCGGCCAAAAAGAACCAGAGCTGCTCTCAGCCTGTTTTTGGTAGAGTTATTTTGTTATTTCTGTGTGTGCTGGCAGGCAGCATCCAACATCCTATTTCCTCTTCTAAACAGTGTCTGAGTAGCACACATTAATATTGCTACAACCTGGAAAGAGACATGAAGTGAGTGCCAGAAAGAAAGAAGGAGGTACAGGTACAAGTGCACTCGAGTAGTGGGATTCATGTCAGATGACGTCGACAAAAACAGCAAAATGGAAAGTTCCAGAGGTAGTTGAATTTCCTTTTTTCTACGAAATGGTACATTTGGTTATTAATAAATGGTGATCATGTATGCTATGAGTGTTTTGAAAAACAAACCTGTGTTTTCTCGTCAATGTAATGGCAAAACGGTCAAAATGTTGGCATTTATGACATTTATGACATATGGCATTATATCTTTGATTAGCTCCAATCCATATACAATAACAAAATGATGTTCCTGTCCGAGGCCAATGTGCAAAACATAAGTATAACATGGACACGACGTTTGAACAGGACAATAACGGCAGAACATAATATAATATAAGAAATATTAAGAACAGTATGATTAAATGCAGCATACAGATATATATTAGAAAGATTCACATACGCGCTGTAAAACATGTAAAAAATAAATACTACTATCTCATGTTATAATTACAGTATGCATTCTGTATATTGTGTTTGCTCCGCAGTCAGCTCGCTCTCTTTCCCCCCGCTCGCCCTCTCTCTCCATTTATCTCTGTTTCCATCAGGAACACTGCACGCTCCGAGGGTAAACACAAACAAACAGGGCCTTCCCTCACTGCGCCCTCTCTCCATCCATCCAGGAGAGTTTCTGTGGGATGTAGAGATAGCATCTCTCCGCTTCATCGTCTCCATTGCGCCACGCTGCACTTCACAAACACAGAGAAAACACACGTCGGAAATGTTCAATTCAAACCTTCACACAGGCCTTTTGTTTCTCTTTTATCTGTCTTCTCAGTAAGAGAAACGGAGAGGAATCAGAGACACTCAATACCCCCCCCCTCCAGAGACAGAAGGATTGTAGAAACTCTTATTTTAAATCTGGGGACAGTTAAAGAAGATAGACACATTTCAGGATTTTCATTCCCTCTAAGCTTGTTCCCACAGTCTGCAGATTTGATTGAAACTGTATATGAAACTTCTGGTCATGCACACATGCTTATCATGTTTTAAACATGAAATGGGACACATAGAAGTTGATGCTGCACACTTAACTTTTTCGACAGAGACAGATGTCTGTGTGGTTTGTGTGCCTGTGTGTGTGTGTGTGTGTGTGTGTGTGTGTGTGTGTGTGTGAAGCTGAGGATCATAGGTACACAGCTGCTGGAAATGTGCATTCTCTCACTCTCTGCTCGTTTATTTTGGTGATTATAATCCCTCCATCAAACCCGAAAGGGCCAGACTCCATAATGATCCTTCCCAGGGGCATTAGGTGATGATTGGTGCTGCAGAGGCAATTATCTTTCCATTTCTCCCCACTCTCTGAATCTCTCTATCTCTCTTGCCCTTTTTTTACATTCTTTGTATTCTTGAAAGCCAGCAATATTCTCTTGTTACTAATAAAACTCACATAACACGCAGATATGCACTGACACAGACATACAGACACATATACTGCACATATGCACACACACACACACACTCACATAGACAGACAGACATAGCTTTCTGGTCAGGTTTCACTCGGGGGTCCAGCGGTGGCAGCCCCATCTCAGTGGGGTGTGTGTGTGCGTGCATTTGTGCGTTTCTGTCTGTTAGGCGGGGTCAGACCAGTACTTGTTGATTCTGGTGCATCGAATTACTGCCCGTCTGTCACATCCAATTACGGCTTTGGACTGCTGACGCACACAGCCTGCCTCTGTACGTGTGTGTGCGGGTTTTTGTCGCTCACCTCCAGCTGTGTCGTGCTGACGTGACGAGCCACAAGTATCCGCTTGTGATTTGGCAGGCTTGGCGGCACTTTTTTTTATCGCACTCAGAGATAATCCCATTGCTTGTGTTTTAGTCAATATCACTGAATTGGCCAATTGATTAGCCTTTTTTGGTAATAAATAGTGTTTTTCATGAAGGAACCCAGCTATAACATTTTTACTGTTGAATTTAAAGAGCAGCCTTCACCACTATCAGGTACCAAGTCAAAACTCACTTTAATATTTACTGATTATGGCCAGTTAATAGGCCATTTCTATACATCTTGCATGTTTCTGGCACTGTCTTGTAAAATGACATTCACTGGACTCATTTCAGTTTTCCATACATTCAGCATATCCATTTTTCGCATCGAAATAGTTTCACCATGTGTGAGGTACTGTTTAGCCTGGAGCTCCTATATGCAATACAAAAAATTAGCCTATTGAGATCGCTGTCAGACTTAGTAATAATGTTAGACAGACGCACATTAACTTTGAGCTCCATATATCCGCTCTATACCTGCAAAGCTGTAATTGTTTCTAAGCATTCTGTACTCACTAACCGGCTGGATGAAATTTAACAGCTTATAGCATCGAAACATCGAAACACTTTAGCCCGGGAATTTTCTCCTTTAGATTCAAAATTCAAGATATTTATTGTCATATGCACAGTTAAACAGACAGTTATATCGTACAATGAAAATCTTACTTTGCTAGTCCACCAACAGCCAAAAAGATACATTTAGAACTAAGAGTGATAAGAGATATACAGGTAAAAAAAGAGGTAAAAAAGTATTGCACATTGGTTCACAGTACAGCGGTAATACTGTGAAATATTGGACGATTAGTGTACAACATTAAGGCAGACAACAAAGTGCACCATTTACTTGTTTTTCTTTGTTGTTGTCTGGAGAGAATTTCCTAAGCATCCCCATTGCTTCCAACAAATATATAATATTAATTTCATTCATGCTTCTACAAATGTGTTATTCATTTCATGGTGTTGAAGCTTCCAGTGTTGATTCTCACCCTCAAAACATCCATTTTTCCATTTTGCTGTTATGTTTTTGACGGCAGGGAGCTGCTCCCACTCACATGCAATGTAACCGTTGTTATTAAAAATAATAAGAAGTCGGTGTTGATACTTCTCTTTATGTAAGATTGCACAAACAGTGACTGTACAAGTGTTGACATGATGTTTAATAATCAATTGTATATTTCAGAATGTGACTTTTATTTCATTTCTTACAACATCTGATCTGGTGTTTTTGGCGAGTGCAGATTTCGTTAGTCAGTAACCACTTGGCACACCCCTAGTTTGTGTTTTGCAACAAGTGTAACTGAACTCTTCTTTGTTCAAGTGTCTGCTTATCCATTTGACTCCAAGGCTTCTGCACTGCTCCCAGAAAAGTGTGAACGTGTGAACTTGAAGGAGAGTCAACTATAGAGGAGTAGGAGAGAGAGTTGTTTTTTTTTTAACGAGAGAGAGAGAGAGAGAGAGAGAGAGAGAGAGAGAATCGAGGGGTTTATTATTTCTGTCCAGTGTTTTCTTTCACAGTTCCATCACCCAGTGTGGAAAGGGATTATTTTCCCCCACTCACCATAGGTGTCAGAGAGGCCACACACAAACTGTGCGTGTGAACGTACACGGTCAACTCCACACACCCACACTCTCACATGCGCACACTCATATGGATGTCGGCAAAGGTCACAGCACTTACACACTCTCTCTCTCCATCACTTATCACTCTCTTCTGTCTTGGCTGTGTCTCCTTCTTCTGAGTGAAGTCTTGTTCTTCTCTCCACACAGCTTTTTTACTTCCTGAAGTCTTTCCTTTTGTTTCTATTTTACTTGGACTCGATTCCTTTTAGCATAGGGATCAATAAATACACATTTTCTCCAATTATCTTTTGCCAATATATTATTATTCCAGTGCAAAAACATTTGATGATGAGTTTTCAAAACAAAGTATCCTCAAAGAAAAACATTCTCCCCCTGGCTTTTGCTATTTCGCTTTCAACCCTCCTCCTCCTCGGCCTCCTCTGAACTTCTTTTGCCCCCTCAGCTTCCTCTTTCAGCTTCCCAGGATGCCATGCGGGAGACGGCGGATCGGATCAGGGAGTTGGAGAGGTCACTGAAGGAGAGCATGAACACCTCCGCACATAGGGAGGCTCTCTGGGCGCAAGAGGAGACAGCCCGTGTTCAGGCCCAGAGACAGGTTTACCTGAAGTTTTACACATTGATGGATGACTCAAGACCAGCATACACATACACACACATTCATATATAGTGTCATGCATCCCTACATAGGCAGCCTACCTTTAAAACTGAGTGCAGGTATCAACTCACCTAGAAATAAAAAGGACCACTGAGAAATGTAAGGAACTTAACTGCACCCCCATGTGGCTAAGAGTGTGACTGCAGGCGGATGATGAATGATTCTTAATCCCTTAATGTGTAGCTCTTAACCAACACATATCATTATAACAAAATGTATCTCCATGTTATGCTTCCTGTCTGTTATTTTTCTTTTATTCCTAATTGAGAAGAATAATTCTCTAAACATGCTGCTGTTCTTTTTCTCCCTTTAGACTGAAATGTAAAACTTAAACAAAAAACTCCCAGCGTCCCCCTTTCATTTTCTGTCTCTCGTTAACTTAGCTGTTGCATGCTTCAAAATGTGAGCATATGTTTAACATATTGTGAGCTTATGTGTATGCAATCAGAAGGAATTAACACATCTATAGACTTGGAGTCTTGATGGAGTACAGGCTTCCCTTTTACTCAGTATGCCCTGCTATCTATCTGTCTTTCTGACTGCCAGCCGCTCCAAAAAAGTGTAATTGTGTTCATTTTGTAATGCGTGTGTGTGTGTGTGTGTGTGTGTGGGAGAGCGTAGGTGTGTCTGTGGTGGGAAAGAGAAACAGGGCAAGGGAGTGTGTTTCCTCCCGGTGTGAGTGTGCATTTGAATGAGAATGACCTTGCATTACTGATGAGTGCCACAAGTAATATGAGAGCAATTGGCGGTTAAAACAAGAACTAACATTTTGAGGCAGAATGGTGGCTGCATTGCTTCAAACACACACACACACACACACACGCACGCACACACACACACACACACACACACACACACACACACACACACACACACACACACACACACACACACGTTCAAAGACAGAATCTGATCGAGGAGAACTTTAAAGATGAAGTGAGGAGATTGGTTGAGAAAGCGGGAAAATAAGAGAAGGTCAAATTCAGTTTAGAAAAGTCTTTGAGAGCCAATGCTAACTGCGGCTGTTCTTTTTTCTTCTTGTTTTTTGCAATTTCTGTACTTTACACGCTTGACTTACAGTCAGCATGGATACTGTGTTTATCAAACAATATTCTGATCCACCGAGAAGTTTATTTTTGTCTGTGGGACTTTTCGCACGCATAGAAGATGATTCAGCTTTGACCTAAGTTTACCCCTATGGAGCCAGAATCAGGGAAGTCCTTTCCTAACTTTTGACACGTTAACACTCATTGACCCCCAACAGTCATATTCTACTTCTGTTCGATCCAGACCCTACACATAGAGGAAATAATAAGCCAGCGTGCATCATACTGGCACAAGGAAAGGTACCCATTTAGCCTGGCACTCTCACTGCTCAGCGTGGATGCTCACTGCTACAGTAGGTGCTGTCAACATGCTGAACTTTGGGAACCAGCATGACGTCACCACATAAGGAGGCAGCGAGTCAACATGCCTTTAACATGCAGTTACACAGTCGTCAGTCAACTGCCGCTCTTGCCTCAGACTCCAGAGAAACAGAGTGTGTCTGGAAAGGGATGTTTGGGGGAAACAGAGAGAGGGACAGGTCCTTCTGAAACATCACCTGACCCTGGCACCGTTTCAGAGCGCCCTGCCAGACTCACATTCTCACATTTCCCCCCCCCCCCCCCTCCGCCTCCACCCACACTCTTTCTTTGGTTTTCTTCTTTCTTCTCCCCTCTGTCCCAGAGTAATCAGTCTCATGATGTGTAATGCGCTGAAACAAGTCTTCCATCAGCCTGACCTGCTGAAATGGAGCATGTGTAATGCCCTGGGTCGCTTTTCTTCACACCCCCAATCTCTAAGTCTCTCACTCCCTCTCTGCTTCTCTCTGTCTCTTGTCCTTCTCCTGCCATCATTTCTGCTGTCCATCCATTGTCCCGAGCCTCGTTCTTTCCCATCTGCCTTCTTAAGTTGTCTCACCCAATCATCTCCACACTCTCTCTCCCTTTCTCTCCATCTCTGTTCCTGTCTCTCTCCCTCTCTCCCCCTCTGTGGCGTTTGAACTAGGCCTCTGAACCAGCAACACCGACGTAAATGGACAAGAGGGATTTGGCCCTTACCTCTGAGCCCCCAATCAGCTTAGCAACTAAAGGGGCTTTGGGCCAGTCTTAGAGAGCCTTAGCCTGGCTGGGGGGCTTTGCCTTGAAGTTGAGCTAAATTAGCACGCACAGGCTCACCGCTAAGCTGATTAGGTCCCTAATTTCACTAAAATGCATTGTATTCCTTATTAATGATGTGATTGTGAAGTGCGGGCTAACCTGGGTGGTGGACTAATGGGGGACTGGGACGTAGGCAGTTGGCACAGGAGGGTTGATAGACATGTGGTGGGTGTAAATGGAGTTGTGTGTGCGTGACCCTTGGCTTTCAAGATGAAAAGACTGGCTTTGGATTCTTTTAAGCCTGTAAGAGAACATCAAACATTAAACACGATGTGATTTTGGACGGTTGGATATCTTGTTGATATTGGGTATATTAACTGCTGGGTACTACCGAGGTCAGTTGTTGTTGGCGGGGATATGGGGTGTATTTTATTTAAAACAATTCATGACTGAAAGTTGTCACTTTTCCACCATTTCAAATATCTGTATTCACCGCTTGCTTTGCTTTCACCCTTTCTTCTCTCACTCCATATGTGATATTCATGACCAGTCGGTGAGCACATTATCTGACATCTGTGAAACACACCTAGAAAACCAGAGGAGATGGAGAGTGTCCTGAAAATGTGTGAACGATTTGGCCCCTTCATAAAAGAGGCCCATTTCTTTTTTCATGTCCTACCCCATGGAGTGCTTTACCCTAATACTCCCTCTCTCTTTTTTGCTTCTCCTTCACTTTCTTTCCCTTTGTTCGTTTGAGATCCAACACTTCAGAAGTTATTGTTTTACTATCTTATATAACAAATCTGCAAATCATCAGAATAGTTATTGTGGCCTTCCATTTACATCATCTGTGCAAGCCTGCGTAGTACTGCATCCTATTGTAAAGTACTTGTTGTTAGACAATTAGACACTTCCTGTCTTAGGATAATTGACGCCCTGAGGTCACATCCTGTCTGTCAGACACGCAGGTTGGCTTGCATGGCTGGAGGGCATGTGTGTGCAGAGGGAGGAGATGTAGTTGAGGGGTTGAGCATTATTCTCACCTGTTCTAAAGTAGAGCCACACTTGAGCGTGAGATAAAATAAGTGGAGAAAGGTGGGAGAGAAGAGGGAACCCTTGTTTCCAGTGCAAGGGTCAGCGGACATATCATTCAACTAACCTTTGAACCTCAGTAATTTCACCTGCTCCTAGATGTCAACTGCCCATTCGTTTTCATGTTTAGGCATTTAACCTCATTCTGGCATTCCAACACACACACACACACACCTTCCCCCTTAAATCATCATGTACATGCATATAGACAAATAAAAGTGCACATAAGTGTGTATGAGATTACTTTATGTCCATGTGTACGTGTGTGAGACTGCAAGTATACAATATATCTTGTATATTGAATTTTAATATAACATGTTCTATGATTTAATGTACACAGAGCCATGTGGGAGAGTATCCTGGTATGTTTTGGTACTGTTTAAACTTGTGCGTATTTGTTTCCCCCTTGATTAGTTGGAGGAGCTGATGGGGGCTTTAGAGAAGACACGCCAGGAGCTGGATGCCACCAAGCTGCATCTGTCCTCCACTCAGCAGTCCCTGCACGAGAGGGACGGACACCTTAATAGTCTTCGCCAGGAGAGACGAAAACAGCTGGAGGAAATTCTGGAGATGAAGTTAGTTTCACACTCATTTGTCATTATGTACATTATATCTGCAGAGTATTTATATATTATGTATCAGTGTACCTTATGTACCTACAGTATTTTCCTTCTGTCAACAGATGTAACACATACTATCTAACCGCATTTCCTGTACATGAATGCATTTCTTTAATCAGTGAAAGAAAGACTTCAACTTGGTTATTGCAGTAACATGAATTAATTAAAGTACATTTGCATTGAGAGAAAAAGCATAATGAGTAATGCAGAGCAACAAGAGTTGCTTGTAACTGCAGAAAGATAAACAGTCAGAAAAAACAAACCACAAGTGTTTGTGGTAGTGACTGCACACCCAGCCCATAAAAGTATATGATCAAGGATCTTTTATTAACATTGGCGTGGTTCGCTCAGCGCTTCATCGGGCGCATTTTCATTACCCTGCACAGCAGCTTCGTTGCTGAGGCAGAAACCTGTCTCTAATATTGTATTATGCACATTTTTACGCTCACTTGTTCACATGTGCGTCTGTGCTCATGAGTGTTGTACAGGCATCAGTCCTGAGGTGTGTTTTGAAGCCAGATCAACTGTTGTCTATAGCTGTCTTGTGAAAAGTTACATTTATTGAGGACAGGTGGAGCAGCCTTAGACAGCAGGTCAGAAAAATGTGCGTTTGGCTGTTTTGTTCATTTGTATGTCTGTGTGTGACAGAGAGAGATTTAGAGAAGGATGAAAGTTAGCAGGACTGGCTGAATTTCCATGTGTGAGTGTGTGTCAGTGGGTATGTGGGAGTGAAGTTCAGTGATCTGTCAGTGGAGCGGCTACATGTGTGTTTGCTTTGAGCTCTCTGATTGAAGGAGCATGAAGCCACATATCTGGTTGTCATGTGCCGCAGAGAAATGCCTTTAATGTCAGCCACTCAGTACAGTACAAAAGGGAAGGCTGGCACATATGTATTGAAAACACAACTTTTAAAATCCATTATGCCTCACAAGACCCTCTGATCACACTAACTCTAAAGGAATGTGTGTGTGCGTCCGTGTCTGCATACAGTATGTGTATGTGTACAGTGTATGTGCTGGAGAGGAAGTGAGCGCCCTTGCACGTGTATCTACACACATACACACACTTCTGATAAAAACCATCTTACTGTCTGTTCCAATTTCCACCATCCAAACATGAGCAGAGATGTTTAGCAGAGGAAATGTATTAGATATGTTACGGAAACAATTTGTGCTTCTAGGTATGTACGCGAAATTAGGACCTGCCATGTGAATGATACTTTTGTACTTTACTGGCACTGCTGCTTAAATTATTATTATTTTACCTCAGGAAAAAAGATTAATGTGATGGTTGGGTGACATAAACAGCAACAAAGTACATCGGATTCTTTGCCTTTGTGTTTTTGACTGAATGCAAGTCTACACTGATAAGAGCTAATGGAGGGGGCACGAGTGTGTGTGTGTGTGTGTGTGTGTGTGTGTGTGTGTGTGTGTGTGCGTGCGCGTGTGTGTGTGTGTGTGGTCTCTTGTGGTTTCGAACCTGTATGTGTCTGTGTGTAAGAATAGGTCAGAGGCAGGGGTTTGGGGTCACTGATGATGAGGATTAAAGCACTGTTGAATTGCGAGGGGCGAAGCTTCGTGAGACTGACTTACATCTGAACAAGCCGCAAAGATACGCATGCAGAATGTACACACAACCTTAGCGGAACTCACATATAATCACTCACGTCTGTAGACATACACATACTTACGCAAACTTTGGCTTTCTGCTTTAAAAGGGGCCATATTCCCACAGCACAGCTCTGGTCCAAGTTAGCACAGGGAAAGCTAAACAGGGAAAGATAAGGCAGAGAAAGAGAGGTAACAAGAGAAAGAGAGAGAGAGAGGGGGAGTTAGAGTGGAAGCAAGAACAAAATGAGACAGAAAGAGAGAATGAGAGGGAGGGGAGGATGGAATGGAGGGGCTACACAAACTGAAGTATTTCAAATCTTAGAAATCATGAGAGAAGTTTGATTGCATGCCAAGTTTCTCCTTCTCTCCGCTGTAATGTGGCATTTGTCAAGAAGACCAGCTGAAGCAAACCATGTGAGGCACGTTCCCCAGTGAACTGGGGAGCTCTCTGTGTGTGTTTTTTAATGTGTGTGTGTGTGTGTGTGTGTGTGCGTGTGTGTGTGTGTGTGTGTGTGTGTATAAGCCAGAAAGAGAGAGAGAGCAGACTCTTGGCTTTTCAACACTGTTAATGAAAGAGACAAGAGGGGAAAAAATCATTTTCAATATCCTCTCATTGCATGCTGGGTTTCCTTGTGTGTGTGTGTGTGTGTGTGTGTGTGTGTGTGTGTGTGTGTGCGCGAGTGCGTGCATGTGTGTGCGCGCGCGCGTGTGTGTGAGAGACAGAGACAGAGAGTGCATTTTTATATTTGCCTTTTCAGATATCGAGCTGAATGCTTGATGTGTAAGGAGCGGTGCGGGTCTGCTCTATCACCCCACACCAGATTGAGTTTCCACCATACTGTACAGTACTCACCCACACACTCACACACACACACACACACACACACACACACACACACACACACACTTACAGACACAGATGGCCTCCAGAGGAGCTAGCCAGTAAATGAGTCTAGGGTCACGAGGTGTAGGTGCACAATAGAGAAATTATGTGTTTGGACATTTTGAATAGCTAGTCATTGAGATGTTTCCATAGTATGAATTGGATAATACTACATGCCACAACATTACAGTGGCTTACTCAACCTGATCCTCCTGTAGACACTGGGAATGTAGCTGATAGTATCTCTGTTTACATTTTAGTGATGGAAAATGCTGATAGAGTTAAGAAAAAGGTAGCGGCAGCTTTGAGGCAGGCACATAAAGAGATGCAGAGTTGACAAAGTGGAAATGTCTAGAGGTAGAGAAGAGGGGAGTTGACAATTTGAGAGATGGAGGGGAAAATCCTGCAAACATTGGTAGAAAGACTGCAAGACAGTTAACAGAGGAAAAGAGAGAAGTCGTAGCGGAGAGTTAGGGAGGAAATAGTAAATGATGTAGAAAAAAAAAGATGATAGAATGAGGGAGTGATTGATGGAGGGGGTGATGGATGGAGGAAGGGAGGAGGAGAATGATGGAGGAAGTGGTGGAAGAAAGAGCAGGGAAAAGATCGAGCTGTGGGAGGGAGTCCGGTTAGCAGAGTAGAGCTAGAGAGAGAAGAATGACTAAACACAACACAGCATGTATCAGCAAACACCTGCACCACATCCACCTGTTGATTCACATTTTGATGTTCACATAAGAAAGCATACATGGATGTGCCAAAGAAATGTATTTATAGCACAAATGTTCATGCTTGACTGAGTTGTAAAAAAAAAAGGCAATGGACATATATATTTTGGAACATGTGATGACGCTAAGTGGCTATATTCATCTCCTTTTGCTATGTTATATTTCTCTACTTAACCAAATCACATGGTGGAAAACAATGCCTCATAAAAGAGCACTCATTCCTCAGCATATCTTAAAATCAGGAGCTCTATCTCTCTCTTATGCTCTTGCCTGGAATCTTTGCTTAACAGTTTCATATTTTCATTGTGCTTTAAAATGCGTTGACTATTTGAATATAAAACATACACTTTGTGCCATTCCGCAAAAGTAAAATGTGAACTACATATAATGCTCACTCCTTTTTACCATGCCATTAACTCAGCAGGCGAACGCAAATGAGCTCTTCTACATGGTGTAAATGTAATAACCTCTAACCTGTAACCCTGAAATTCAATTCTGTCCCTGAAGTGCGTTCATGTATCCGTTTGTTGGCTAGTTACAGTAATTCATGGCATAATGAAACTTAGAGCGGTAGCAACGTTATGACTTTCAAATCTCCAATGTAGACATCCTGTCTGCACAGCGCCATTGCCATGGCTACATTGACTACACACATAGAGAGACCAGCTGTACTGGCAAGGTCATGTCCCTGCTCACTGATCTCTCTGAGGGGCCTGGACACACACGCACACCCTTACAAACTCACGCGCAGATATGCACGCCACATTTGCACTCACGCGCACCCGTTGAAACACATTTACACCGAAAAAGTATATTTTCACATTCATGTATTCAACCAAGCAGAATTGCGTTCACACAGTTTTGAAAGGACATTCACATATACCTGCCAAATGTGCAGACAGGTATGGTGTTACGGTGCCATTGTTGTGATAAGTAATGATGAGACATAGAGGGTTGGTGCAGTGTGTGAATGGGATTCTCTGTATTGCAGTGATGAGGAGGGGCTGACCACACATCACCTTCCTCTCTCGGCGAGCAAGTTTGTATGCGTGTCGCCTCGTGGGAACTTCAGGCCATTCATCATGTCTGTCTGTGCTCCCGTGCCCTCTGACACGCGTATTTACCTTCGACATGTGTGTCGGATGTCGTGCCTGTAGGTGTGTTATTATGTCAGGGCCTAGGCATGCTCCACCCTAATCCTCCTCCTCCTTTGAGGTTTTGTCAATGGAGGGCTTCATCACATGGAAATCCCTGCTTCTAAGTCCTTGTTCAGTACAGTGGGGTAATGACAGTCTACCTGGCAGAGCTCAACACTAACTTTTAAAAGTGGCTGCCAGGCTGTCAACCAGGCATCAGCTTTAGGTTGCCGAAAAATTTAAATATGGGTGCCATTTTTAGTCACTTTATATTTTGAGTAATTAAGATAATATGCGTCAACTTAATTAGGAAAATGTGACAAAAAAGAATAAAAGCTTTATTACAGTAACCAAATAAAACCCCACGGTCAAACAACTTAATTTGCCATTGTCTCAAAAAGTGATGCTTGTGTGCACGAGAGTAAATGCAGGGTTTTGTGGTTTAGGTTTTGACCGTTAAAGCAGTATTTAAAATTCACTAATGCAGCAAATATTTAAAAATATTTTTTATTTTGCTGTCTAGGTCCCATACAGTAAGCTTCAAGGGTGGAGAAAAAAGTCCAGCGTTTTTAATTATACTTTTCACTGTTCGTCTAATGCAATTGGAGGTTAAGTGCCTTAAATTTCACTTTTCTGACCCATTTTTCCCAGACCACGTTATTCTCTTGGATTGCACTCTGCAAACGTCATGTCTTGAGCTCACTTTTCTCAGGGTTTTGGCTGTTCTAGCATCAATTATGGTTATTTTTTTATCACTACTTATTAATATTTTATTGGTGCTTATATCCGCATAGTATTTTTGGCAAGCATTGACCCACCCAGTACATATGAATTGAAGGTTTTATGCCTGTAAAGTATGTAAACCCTTGAGTTTTGTAGAAATTGCACACAGATGTACACACACTCTGTTTGCCTGCAGTATGGTAACTGCTGGATTGCTGTCATAGCAGAGAGGATTTCTGAGCCATGTAATGGTCGTGTGAAGTGGCATAGTCTCCCAAAGTCAACGTATGAGTGACTGGAAGGCTGGAGCTGTCTTATGTAGCTGATGTTGAACTGAAAGATACTTTGACGCTCGAAGGAGACTGTCTAATAGAGAGAATAGCACATGCACTGTATGTGTGTTTAGTTAAACTGATAGACAGAGATGGAAGAGTCTATCCAGAGACAGAAAGAACTTCTTGTCCTAATCTGAAGATTGACATAGTGAAGATGGGGTGATTGTGACACACAAAAACAAAAATAATGCAATGATTGACAACTAAAGAGGCCACGCCAAGCAGGCAATGGGAATATGTTGAATATGGAAACTGCTTTCCCCTTCATACTAGTTTACCCCACTAGAGTGACATCATTCTTTGATAGTCTCTTCTTACTTTTACTCCATCACTCATTAAAAGCTGACCCCCTTCCTCTGAGTCTTTAATGCTCCCCCTCCCTCTCTTTTGTCTGTTTCTCTCTTGTTCTATCTCTGGACGGGTGGAAGAAGGCCTGGAATTTATCACACGTACCTAATAATTACTATCACAGGAAATGGTCCGGAGGAAGTAGGTGCACCAGCTCTGCTAATTAGTGTCAGTCGCAAACCCACATGCGCATACTTGCACGCACACACACACATACACACAGCTAATTATCGTCATTTGGCTGATGTAGAAGTCTCGAGAAAGCCCAATCTGATTGGCCTTAGGGAGACTAACACCCGCAAGTTTAAATAAATCTCAAGACTAATTGATTGGAAGTCGTGCGTGTGTGTGTGTGTGTGTGTGTGTGTGTGTGTGTGTGTGTGTGTGTGTGTATCGGAGCTTTTAAGTGTGTGCACGAGTGGGCAATTGATTAGGTGAGCCCTGTGGCTGTAAAGAGGCAGCCCAGGACACAGGACGCAGAGGTGACCAGTGACGGCCTCCTTAACGACAGACCTGCCCTCAGGGTCACCAAAGGAATGAGGAGAGGGAAGGGGAGGTCAAGGGAGGAGGTGTTGTCAACGTAAAAAAAAAAAATACATATTGTCATGCAATTAAAGCAATTTTGAATTCAGTTCAAACATAGCAGTGAGAGATTTCAGAAAGAAAGAGGCACAGGTTATTTTAAGTGCAGCTGTATGTAATATGTTGTTGGATGTGCTGCGCTGTAAAACAGCCATTAAAAAAGTGGCCTAGTGAAATGCCCTCATGGTTTACCATTACGGGCACATGAAATGCTGGTATACCCACACAAGTGAGTCAATGGGACTTACTGGCATATATTTGCACACTGTAAACACCTCCAAGCCTCTGTGGTTGGCACACACACCTGAGCTCCGGCTCCTGTTTTTCTCCTCTGTGGCTTCTCTGGCTACGTCTGTCTGTCTTTATCTGAGTATAAGTATGTCTCTGTGTCTGCGTCTGCGTCTTTCTCTCACATTTTAAAGATCAATTTAAAAAAAGATTTAATGGCAGAATGTTTTTGAGCTCTCTGTGTGCTCTCTGCAGTTTAACTTCTACACATTCTCACCGAGGTTTCCCTCAATCAGCTCTCAGTAAGGACTTCGTTTTTTTCGCCTCTTTGTTAGTTTGACCGGAGTTTTATTGGCTCAGCCCATCTCTCAGTCTTTCTGAGATGGTTTCCAGGAGGTTTTAATAGAAAACAATAGTAGAACGGACCACTTCCCAGCACCCGGCTGCTCCAACGCTGCACACCAGTCAGCATACACCACAGCGGCCCCTGGCACTTCTGAATTGTGTGTGTGTCTGATCTGGTTAATTCAGGGATGTAGACCCAAACTGTAATTATCATTATGTACTTCTCGGCAGTGGCAGGAAACAGCCCAAGCAAGTTTGGATGAGCCTTGTATCCTCACTGATGCACATTGAATGTGTTTGTGTGCAAGAAAGAACAACATGTGCATACATGTATTTGCGTGCATGCGTGTGTGTGTGTGTGTGTGTGTGTGTGTGTGTGTGTGTGTGTGTGTGTGTGTGTGTGTGTGTGTGTGTGTGTGTGTGTGTGCAAATCGAAGCAATGATGTGAAGAGCATGAGAGCTATTAGCAGTGAAAGATAAGCAGATTGTGCCAGTGGCTATATGATGATTTTTCCTGCTCTTGTCTTGGCCCTGGTCTTGTTCATTTGGTCTCTGCTAAATGGAGACATATTGGAAACATGACTTTTCTCTCGGAAGCCGGTGGGTACTATCCAAAGTTTAGGACTGGAAAGGAGAGGGGAGAAGAACAAATGAGAGCAGAGGGGAAGAAGAGGAAATGAAAGGAGAAGGATGGAAAGAGAGTAAGTAGAAATAAAAATAAAATCAGCGGAGAAAGTAGGGGTCACTGGAGTTAAGCTCACCGCTAGGATTTCAAATCTCGTAAAAATAAAAAAACTACATTTTTCTTATTTGTTTGTAGAGAGAAATTACCGTTCACAAGCATCACAGACACTGTTAAGTTTCACAACCTCTGCAATAAAACTTTTGTCTCATTTTTACGATATTAGAGTTGATGTCCAAGAAAAAGCAAAACCCAGTGAAAAGAGAAGGAAAGAGAGAGAAAAACACACCGAACTAAAACCCAAAGTTTATTTGGAGCAAGCGTCACATCTATTCAAGATGGCAACCGCAGTTTAATCTGTGTAGTCCTTCATCTTTAAAGCTACCATCAATAACACAGAAAAGGCCTTCATGTGGGTGGACAGACTGCGCAGAGACAGCACTGGTCACCACTAAACAAACAACACAGGAATCCTGCAGAGACAAGAATGACTCGAGGGAGTGTGAGCAAAGACAATGGCACGACTTTCAGGCTGTAGATGAAACACAGAATATAGACAGTGTGTGCACGCATGATTGAGAATGTGACCATTCATGAATGTCTTGATATGAGCTAATGTGTGTTTATGTCTGCAGTAATTTAAGTCAAGATCAGAGAGTTGAGGAAATAAGTTGTGTCATTTTAGCATAGAAAATTCAAAGCCCGAACAAGACAGTATGTCTACACTGACATTACTGTAACCAAAACCCCAATGAATATTTTATCCGTTATTATGAAGTGTGAGGCGTTTAGAGAGAGGATGAGGTTGACATTACTGTTATAGAGGTTGTGGTGGTGTGTTTCCTTTCATTTCCCTCTGTGTTTACGCTTAACCTGCAGCACCCATTGATGCATTCTGCAACAAAAACCACACTTTTTCCAGAGAGTCACAATTCAGTCAAACTGGAATGCACAGGAATCATCAATCTTACTCTTTCAGCAGTATTGGTTTCTTCTGTATCCATATCCAATACATTTCCATAAATCCGTTTTGGTAATGTTATCAAAAAGCATTCATATTAACTTTTTTCTCACATTATCAATCATTAAATGTATACTTGGCTAACGTGTAGCCTACAACTATCTAACGGACTTATTTGCAACTTTTTACTTGATAGATAAATATTACAAAATTCTTGTAAGAGAGAAAGTCTTATAAACAGGTGCGTTGGATCGAAAACTGTGACTTAAAACTAAAACTTAAAAACTAAATTATATGATAATTTTAAGTAAATCTATAAAGAAAAAAGTAAAATCCCCGTTTTCTCCTCTGTCGCTTATTCTCCCTCTGTCACACACACACACATGCACTCACAGTAACGTGCACTGACATATCTGACATGTCTCTAGTCCACTCAAGCGACAGGTCCCTGGGTTCAGCATTTACTGAAATCAAATGTGTGTGTTTAGCCTTGGGTTACACACTCGATTGAATTAGAGAAATGGTGCACACACGCTCACTTGCTCACACACACGCACACACGCACATAGCCTCACAGGGACACAGATCTCTATTAAGTTAAAAAAAAAAAGAGCGCTGAGTGTCTTCTTCCATCGCAAGGGCTTTTATGTGATAAGATCGGCTTGAGGTGCTCTCCTATGCAGGATTCCTGAGCACATCAAACAACAGTAAACCACATCACAGAGACAGGAAGAGCTCAGCTCCATTAGCCAGCCCATAAAGAACATGTGTATGTGTAACAGGAGAGCTACGCAAGCGACTACAAAAGGTTTACACACATAGGACAAACATACCAAGGTATGCAGTACCCTGTCATACTCACAAATTGGTGTGCATTTGCTCATACGCTTGCACACATAAACAGTGCTGTGCATGGTGTGAGTAGGCAACAAGGACTGTGCCACACACACACACACACACACACACACACACACACACACACACACACACACACACACACACATATATGTAGATGTTCTGGCTTTGTCACTATAATATGAGCACATTCTGCATTTGAGTTATTCCAACTGGGTCTTAACTTTAAAGTCAGGCTTTGGTTTTCAAAAAGTGGCACAGGAGCAGGGCCGCTGGCCAGATGGCAATCGTTAGCTTTATTAGTACACAACTGGTGCAGACATACCCCCAGCACACACACAAACCCTACCCAACACTCTCTCTACAACTGCAACACTGCTCCATCTCTCCATCCTGTCTTTCACTTCTTTGCAGAAGGAGACGTCTCTCTTATGAGGTGTTTAGTGACAAAAGGCCAAAGAGACACCCAAATACAGCAAGAGTGAACCAGAAAGACAAAGAGAGGGGAGGCAAAGGGTTTTAGGAGGGGGGGGGGGGGGGGCGAGGGAGAAAGGGGTTGACCCAGATTGAGTTTACCAGTTTTTCTTACATTGATTTGAAACAGATCTTCGGCGTGTCTGCTGTCCAAGCCACAGGCAGTGAGATATCACCCGTGACTCAGGCTCCAGAGGATTCAAACTGGATGTCCATCACTCACTTTGACTGGCCTTTCTCTGCTATGACAGGATGTCTTAATCATCTACGGTGCAGAAGTGTGTTAAAAACCAAGATGAGAAATGTATAAATTGCATGTTTAGAACTGCATCAAACAATAGCAGAAAGAGAAAGTAGGTGTCACACAAATATGGATAGCGACAAATGTATCCCAATGACAGAATGAAATGGAGACACAGGGCCCACCCGGCTCTCTGCTAAACCATCGTAATATGTATTAATCCAGTGGATTAGGCTGCCTGCTAGCATTACAGGCATTCTCGTGCCAGTCAGTGATGTTCTGCCCACCGAGGTTAACATTTAATCCTGAAGATGACACACACACAAACAGTATTATTGCTGCTGATGCCGCACAGGATGCCAGCGCAGAGTGAGCATGCAAATGTTGCTGAGACTGATATGCGAGGATGTGCGTTCCGGATGGAGGCTCATGGTAGCACGATCCTTGAAATGTGTGGGTGAGGAGAAAGAGACTGGTGGATGGCGAGGGGGAAACGGAGGGAGTTCAGAGAGGAGTTATGCACTATGGCAGGCCCTAATTGCTTGTGGCTCCTGTTGTGTGTTTGGCTTTGTTTGAGCATGTCCAATACAACTAGTCATAGGGGAGCCTCTGCCAGAGCAAACACACAAACACAGTACTGAACCATAGAGGAGGCTTTTATGGTGTTGGAGACTTCAGTAACATGACACCTAGGGCAAACACTGAGTAATAAAGCAATTGCGGCACATTGTTTAGATCCTCCTCCTGGCATGGTTTGTTTGTCAGACTCAGAGTGTCTCAGTTTCCTGACATCAGTGTCCTGACATGTCACTTTGGGAGCTCGCTGCACGATAAACACAGTGGCACGCACATGCACACAAACACATCTTCAAAAAAAAAAAAGGTGCACATGCAACATAAACACTAAATGCATTCATGCACATACACACAGAAACACAAGCCCACATGTATCTGCACGCACGGCACACTGCAGACATCTCAACATGTCAGTCACAGTGTGTTTTGTGCCAGTGTTTCCTCAAACTTCTAAGCAGCTTCCTGGTATGTCTGACTGCATGACTGCAGATAAAAGAGAAATAAACATTTCTTTCTTGCTTGCTAAATTGTATACCTCACATGCTCTTCACCTCCTTTTAAAGTTGATGTTCTGTGACACGGACAGATTTTTGTGTCAAAATGTTTGTACGTGTCTCTGTACCCTTCCCAGCAGAGTCTATTTTGGATCCTCTGCAGCTCTGAGGTGGTCTCCAGCCCATCCTCAGCATGGCAAATGAGAGCTGTTTGTCAATGCGCACCATGTCATCACAGTGTAGCTGTAAAATGAGCAGTGTAGTTTTTCAGTAAATGATGCAGACTTTTTCTCTAGACTCTTTTCCCCCACATGACTGTGTGCCACTTTCTATGTAATTCTTTCTTCCTGTATTATCTCAGCAAGTTTCTCCTTCAAAGTCCAGGAAACCTAAAAACACACCTGTATTCTCTCTGCCGTACGTGGCAAGAGACCTAAGAACTCTGAAACAGACACCATGTTCACAATATTTACAACACTCCTAAACAAATATACATATGCATACAGTCACAGCAGGGACCAGAGCAGGCCCATTTCTTGCATGCATGTTGCATGTCTTTACAGTATAATCACATTTAGCATTATTTAGCGCTCCGAGAGAATGGGAAGACATTTTGTATAAAGATTTTCAGCTGCGTCCAGTAGCTCTATAGCTCGCTCTGTCGCTCGGTCCACAAAAATGTCCCACCTTTGGCAGCCATAGTTTTTTGCCCTGTGAGGCTGAAATTGAAGCTGCAAATACCTATTGCACATTTGCGCTTTTTACTGTATATGTTGATTAAATCATCTAAAGTTCAAGGCACATTGAGAATCGCCTGTAGCACTTGATTTTACTGTAGCATAAACTTGTTCTCTTTCTGTCTTTTGTTGTGTTTTTTAGGAGAGAACTGTATAGAACTCCACATTAGATCATTGTATCACCTGAAAATAGTGTAATAGTGCTTATCTGCTCAACAATTGGTAATACAGAAAATAATCAAATAGAAAAGGATGTATTGTCAAACCAGAGCTCGAAATGTGTCCTCGGTTCCACTCAAATGCATTGTTAATTACAGACCACTAACAGCTGCTACGCTTCTGCTGTCTTCAGGACATTGTCCCAAATAGTCCTATTATTAGCACTTACTCTGTGTCAGAATTTCCATAAAACTAATTAAACACATTTCCAATGAGAATGGTTAGTTGTAGATCAGTATGATCATCTGGAGGTAACTGATTCAATCTGGGACACATGCCTAAGCAAAATGAGAGGAAGTCTTCACATATAAAAAGCGATGTACGGTCAGCTAAAGTGAAGTGCCCGCAGAAGTCTATCGTTTTGTTTGTGTGTGTTTCTGACAAAAGTGAAGGTTCATTGGGAACTCGTTTAGTTAATGATCTCACCCTCACCCGCAACTCTACCATTTCAGAGGAGCACATCCGTGTCTTTACACAGTACAGCGCATCGTAACACTCTTTACTGCCTGGTCACAGCATGCACACACACACACACCATCACACACATCGAGGCTAATGCATCAAGCCGTGTCCTTCTCCTGCATATAAACACAAACACATTTTTTGCAACCCTCTTAAGGAGCCTGCGACATTATAACAAACTTAAATGCCTACTGAAACTCTGAGCATCATATTCAAGTGACCACCGACGGAATGATCATTTTATGATTCAAGAAAGAAAAACAAAACAAAAAACAACTTGTTCACACACATACACACACTCCTGTATGTAACCATAGCCAGCAAAAAGGACTGAGTGGAAGCCATTGTTAAAATAACTGTGATGTAATCTACCAAGGGAGCTGGCTCGGCTGTGTATGTGTGCGTTATCTATCTGGAAATCAGTGAGTCTGTCAGCAGCATCTAACTGCACACTACCACTGGTCTCTTTATTAAAAACCAGACGTATGCTGGAATCCATGCACAGGTGTGTGTGGGAGGGCTGGGCAGTGCAGTACGGTCTGTGTTTATGTGTGTATGTTGGCTGTGGTTCAGTTTAGGAGAAAAAGCAAACAAAACATAATGAAGGTGAAAGGATACTGGTCTCCAGAAAGACGACCTGAGGCAAGGAGTGAGAAGGTATAAGAGCGAGTGTACTTTTTGCTGTAGTGATTACAAGGCGCACACTTTTGCTGTTCCATGCTTGCTTGCTCGTGCATGTGCCCGTGTGTTCGCGCTCGCAGCTTCAATTTTCATACCCTCGTAAAATGTATAAAGACACACACACACACACACACACTCAAATCTTCAACATACAAGAAGTGCCATTATGACAAGAGCGCAAGTAGTTTAAACGTGTCTTCTTCACACGAAACATATTCACAACCACTATACTTTAAAGTTTGGGTATGTCTCTATTGGGAATTCACACCGACTGACGAACAAGCAAATGCAATGACACAACAGGCTCAATGTACCAGAGGCGAGATCTGTCTACACTAGCTTTAATGTACAAATTACCAAGATTATAGAGCGGTGTGAGTGAGTGTGCGTGTGTGTGTGTGTGTGTGTGTGTGTGTGTGTGTGTGTGTGTGTGTGTGTGTGTGTGTGTTTGTGAGTGTTCTTGCATATCTTAGTGTTTACTATGTGTGTTACTGTGTCTTTTAGTGCTGGAACATGTGTGTGTGTGTGCGTGTGTGTGTGTGTGTGTGTGTGTGTGTGTGTGTGTGTGTGTGTCCAGGCTTCCCAATGTGTGTATTCTTGTGTGTATTGACAGGGAAATAATAGCGAGGTGTATTTTTTTTATCAGAAGGCCAGGTAGTAATCATGTTACTCTTTGATCCCATGATCCTCACTGATCTGTCTAAATATACAGCAGACCTGTCCAGACGTGGCAACAACTCCTCTAATTAGCACCCTCAGCTAGCCCTGTGTGTGTGTGTGTCTGTGTGTGTGTGTGTGTGTGTGTGTATGTGTGTTTGAGACTGTCTGTCTGTCTCTCTGTGTCTGCGTCTCTGTCTTTGTTGCATAATTTCTTGCTTTGAATATATTTTCCCCCATACACACTGTAAAGCACTTTAAAGCTGGGCTAATGAAGTCTGTATAAGTTAGTATGTGGTCAGAGTGCGTTTGTGTAGCAGACTGTAAAGAAAGCATGTGGTTCCTGCTGCTTCGACACAAAGCAGAGCAGTTTGAGCCTTTTTTGTTTTACTTACATTTTACCATCCTTCATTAAAACAAAACCGAATTAACCAAGGTTGGAATCAGACGATTGATAATTATTAGCAGATGTGTGTGCATGTGTGTGTCCTCAATTCATGTGGTAATCTATGTGCATGCAGCTTTGTAGGTGCAGGTGGTAAGTACATTTACTCAAACACTACACTTAAGGATACTCATGCTTCCTTAGTTTCCTAATTATTCAACTCCACCACATTATATATGCATTTACATGCAGGTTGTTCAGGGATCTATGTTGCAGTAATTGGGAAAAAGAAGACATTTTACCTCCATATTACTTTTTAAAAAACCCCAACATTTGGTTATGGTTAAAGTTTCAATCTGTAACAGAAATGGAGCTCTCTGCTGGGAAGACACACAAGACATTGTGGGTATTGTAGTTCTCCGGGTATGCAGCTTGTATAATACTTGAGCTCATGTGGCTGTGATTGGAAAAAACTGTGATTGGCTGATGGAGTGTGGGGTGAATGTTAGTGTGACCTTGTGTGTCCTTTACACACTGGCGGGAAATCGACCGGTCCAAGCTCCAAGGAAAGCTATAATTCTAAAAGTAATACAGGCCAAAGGAGAGAACACACTCTTCTCTCTCATGCGTGCATTCACGCACACTCTGCTTGCACAGGGCAAAGTCCTAGCTGTGCTGTAGTAACCACATTAATTGGGTTGTGTAATTGTCTGGCAAAGCATTGTGGGAAACAGCCCATACAGATCTGTCCCTTCACCTCAAACCACTTTTTAAACATGGACTCCCATCGTCATGACAGTGCTATCCAGGAAATTGCTGAACATGTGTGTATATGTGTCTGAGCGTGTGTGTGTGTGTGTGTGTGTGTGTGTTATTCTGTGATCGCCAGTATGTGTGTGTGTCTCTATGGCTCCTTTAAGGGAAGTGAGTGTGGTGGCCTCCCATTCCACCGCATGTCGGCTGTGGTTCAGCTGTGGTCCACCGCCAGGCCCTACATTTGGAACACAGAGAAAATACACCAGGGGTACTTGCTCCCACTGTTTTCTGGACCCGTCTTTCATCGGGTTGTGTGTGTATTTTGGGTGCACGTTTGTGTGAGTGTGCATGTGTAATAGTGCGCCACTATGTTGTACTCTCTGCCCCTGATATTTTAAGGCTTTTTGGCCCCACGTCATGAGTGTGCGCTATATTTCCAGGCTCCAGTTAGATGACCGGAGTGAGAGAACTCGTACGGAGGACAGGAAAGGCAGGAGGAATGGGGAGAGAGGAAAGCAAGGCGGGTAATTGAAGGGTTCAGGGTAATACTTAGGCCAAGGATGGCTGTTTCAACGTGTTTGCATAACCTCCTTGAACTTAATATTTAGCCCCACTCCGGAGTGAGTATAGGGCACGACGGAGCCAAATAGAGAATGATAGAGGGAGAGAGAATCTGAATTGATAGAGAGGTCCAAGTCCAAGGCGGAGGTGATGCCATACTCTCCTCCGATGAGCGGCTCCTCTCTTTGATTAGCGAAAGAAAGGGAGGAGTGATGGAATGAGGATGGAGAGAGAAAAAGGCAGCACATTGTGGTGGCCTTCCTGTTCAAGAGTCTGTGATGAACTGTGTTTGACAGAGGGTTATTTTAACACAGTGGAACACATAAGATAATACAGAGGACCTCTATTTCAAATGACGCAACGCAGAAGGTGTCCACTTGGTATTTTCAGTTTACGTTACTGACGGTTAAGAGCACAGGCTTTACTGTAGCTCCGCTCACTTTAGTACAAGAGGGGAAGAGAGAATGAATGAATTATGTTGCTGTTTGTATCTAATTTGAGATGCTCATCATGCTTTGCAGTTGTCAGTTGGCACTTTCCGAGTAAAGCTTACTTTGTTTGCATTAGTATATTATATAGAGAGGCAACCAAAGTGAAAAAGTGATTTTGAATCTTCACTTTTAAGTGTGTTAAGCACTAAAATTCTGATAATGTAAACATACATGCCAAGGCCTGGTGAATAGAGGCCACATGCACAAGCAATCAGATGGTTAACATTTTGGCGATGGGCACAGCAGCGGACAGCGTCCACCCTGAAGACGGTTTAATGTATTGCTTGAGACCAAAGGATTAATCAATAATAAACATAATTATTCTATCCTATATTAAAGCAACAGCATATGTACGTTGCAGGTGGCTCTACTTTTATTTGTCATCTAATCTGACCTTAACATAACACTCCCTTCTGTGCCACATATTGTATAGTCTCATCTTTTGATGTTAAAAGAAAAAAAAGAAAAGGGGTGGGGGGAGGGGGATCAGAGACAGACGAGACAGGGGGGGTGGCATAACTCATCAGTGTTTATACTGAGGCCTTAGAGCTCTTTCTTAACACGCTGCATATGTGTGTATGTTTCTCCCTCTCTTCTTGTGTGTGTGTTCTTACAGTAGTGTGACTGGAGCAGCGTTGCTTATTCTGTGACCCTCACCTCTCTCAGATGACAGGGAGCTTTAAACAACCCAGCTGCTGTGTGTGTGTGTGTGTGTGTGTGTGTGTGTGTGTGTGTGTGTGTGTGTGTATGTGTGTGTGTGTGTGTGCGTGTACTTGTGTCTGACTGTGAGGCAGGGGAGCCCTACATGTGGTACAGTACAGCCCCCTGTCTTGTTTCTTGGGCCTTGGGGAAACACTGTCAGTCAGCTGAGCGGTGATAGAAAACTAACTTTAAGAGAATGAAAACCCTGCTCTGCTATAGGTAGGCTCCATGGAGGTTGAGTGCCAGTGCTCACCTTATTGGTTGAAGCAGCTCTGTAGATTGGCAGAGGCTTTGACTAATCTGATTGTGTTTTCGCTCGCATTGATGTGTAAAGGTACAGGAAAAGGTACGCCTACACACACACTGAAGCAAACACAGGCACACATGGAGACACCCAAGGTCATCCAAATGGGAATTAGCTGCCGGTGACATCATAATCATCACTGACATCCCACTAGGCCTTATTTAATTATCTATCCTGTTTTTACAACAACAGGAATCAGCCCGACCCCTCGCTGATCCTCAGAAGGTGATACAATGGAGCTAGAAGTGAGAGATGACAGCCATCAGTTGTTCTGTCAAAGCCAGAGCTTGTGTTTTTTTTTATAAAAGGAATAGTTAAACATTTTAGGATAATACTCTGAAAGATTAATATTGAGCTTTTCATCTCGCTATCTTGGAAAGAAGACAAAATGGTCCCAAATGTTGAACTATTCCGTCAAAACATATTAAATGTTAATTAAATCCTTGTGTCCTTCAGATGTTGTCTCTGCCTTGACAAGTTAGTCTTAGTTTTGAGAAAAAGTTATAATGCTCTCTTCATCTCATTTGTCTGCATTCACTCATACAAACACACACAGCCACCTGGTCTCTCTCTCAGTTCCTGTCTGTCTGGGTCTCTCTATCTGTCTCCCCCTCACCCTGGCTGGAATGCAGCGGTGGCCGTCTGGTCCTGCTCATCTTTGGGAGCAGTCAGCCATCTATCCTCGTCCCTGCTCCCACTCTAAACATTTGGCTAGTTTTGGCAGATTTGTTGATTTTTGTCCCCGCGTATTTTCCCTCTTGTTGCTGTAAAACTGATACATACTCTTTCAATTAGACCCCCCCCCCTCTTCCACCGGTCAGAGCACTAGTGTGGGAGTGGGGGTGAGCGGAGTAAGTGGGTTGTATATTTTATTAGTGAAGTGAAAACACACACAACCTGGCCCAGTTCTGGGAGAACCATCTGCTGTCATGGATTTTTCTTGGGAAGCACAGCTCAAGGTTAGCATATAAAGTTTAGCATTCTTGCTTGACGCTCAGGATTAGCATGTAATGTCTAATATAACTGCTCAAGAGGAATATTGGAGTTGACATGCATTTTTTAAACAAGACAGGCATGCAAGTTTTATTTGCAGTAGCTGCGGATATTTATCGATTAAGATAAATAATGGCTTAAATCCAGGCAAGCATACATATGGATGTGGGTAATAAGTGCATTTGGCATGTGGCTGGCTTTAGGTTAGCTGCTGCAAGTTAGCATGGGGCTAATCATACCTAAGGTAGCCAAAATGTGGACCTCCTGAAAATATATTTAACCCACATTTAGTTGAAACACAGATTTACCATCTGATCTGGTTTTGCAGTAAGCTTACCAAATGAGTGTGTGTGTGTGTGTGTGTGTGTGTGTGTGTGTGTGTGTGTGTGTGTGTGTGTGTGTGTGTGTGTGTGTGTGTGTGTGTGTGATTGTTGGAAATAGCCATTTTTCCTACCTCCTCAGTTGTAAATAACACAGTGTTCCAAGGTCATAAATAATAGTGTCACTCAACCATGCCCTATTCTCATGTCCTCTGCTTGCTCTCACCACAGGCCTCTAGTCCTGCTTAGCGAGGGGCCCTCGGCCTTGTGCCGCACCTTCACACACTCACAATCAAGGAACGGCAATAAAATGCAAGTGGAATGTTTCTGCGGAGCCGGTACAGTTAAGTGGTGGAAGGACATGATCACAAACTAAAACATTCATAATGGATGTTCTGGGAACAGATATCAGTGGCCTCCCCATGTTCTTGCTAACAAAATACATCACACATGAGCATGAGGAAATGAAAGCACAAATGTGTTCACAGACAGGCAAACGCACGCACACATGAACACACTGCACTTAGGGGCAGACAGTATTGATGGTTCCCTCGGGCATCACACGGACGCATCTGTTTCTGTCCCACTGACTCTCCACACTCATAATTTCAAGTAAGTCATAACACAAATTATAAACACATATCCTTCAACCGTGACGCCTAGGAATAACAACATGGAGTGCGCTGAGCTGATTTAGTGTAGGCTGGGGCTCTTAAATCTTTACCTTTGCTCTTTTCTTCCCTTCCTTCTCTCCCTTTCTTCACTCTTTTCTCTCTCATGCAGCACAGGTGGCAGTCCCTCTTGTCAAACACATACTTTCTTCTCTTATCTATTGCTTTCATCTCTTGCCAGCTCTTTTTTTTATAGTTTTTTTTTTTTCTTGACCCATTGGGTCTCCCGCGCTTTCTCTTCTCCTTCCCAGCCACAGTTCCCCTTCCCTAACATCCGCTTTCTTTGAATTTGCTGTGTGCAAGTGTATACACATGTGTGTTTATGCTCACTCTTGACCCTGTCTTAACCCTTCGTCACCCAGAAATCTGTCTGACCTGCCAGTGTCCCATCTGCCCTGTGACATCACAGTCCTTCGACAGGAGCCCCACTTCCAAGAGATCTTCATCAAAGTCTTCTCTCCTCATTTTTCATTCCTTTGTCCTGAATTATCTCCTTCCACATCACGTCTCCTTACCCTTCTCTTGTTCCACTCTTTGCATTCCAGTTTTTCTTTCCATATCGTCTCTGCTGACCTCCCCCCCTCCTTTCCCTCTCACCTCTCATCGCATGGTCATGTACTTTAGCCATCCATCTCCCACCTCTGCAGATCCAAATGTCTCAATATGTCCCAGGGACCATGAAGGTTCAATTGGAATCACATGTTGTAGTCGAGCTGAGAATTTCACCCCTTATAAATAAGATGTCAGTCCCGCCTATGCTTTTCCACAGAGTATTGCATACTCTCTCTATACTACTCTATAATACTAAAAGTAAATATGATGATAGTTTTATATTATATTAAATATTTATATATATATATATATGTATTATTACATTACATTACAGTTCATTTAGCTGACGCTTTTATCCAAAGTGACGTGCAAAAAGTGCAAACAATCATGGAGATACAACCCAGAACAGCAAGAATCTTGCAAGTACAATAGCTTCAAATAAGCCAGTTTGATGTGCAACATACAGAAACAATAGAATACAAATTCAACTATTAGCTATAAATAAGCCAAACCAATATAAGTGCAACATACAAAGAACATTTATTTTGTTTTCTTCATTCGCCGAGGTGCAGTCGAAACAGGCGAGTTTTCAGTCTGCGACGGAAGGTGTGAAGACTGTCCTGACATGTGTGTGTACATATATATATATGCTTATATATGTATATATATGTGTATATACTGTATATGAATGTCTATATATATATATATATATATATATGTATATTTATATACATATACTGTATGTATAACTTGTCAGCCAAATAGAATAGAAAAACTAAAGTACACAAGATTTTTGACACCAGAGATCCAGCAGCGGGATTTATTTTTCCTTTTATTAGAGTACCTTATGACTTCTCAGCGCATGGGGTCTGACTTTTATGAAGACTAATCACAAGTTTTTCATGAACAACCATTTCATTGCCGCCCTTTCAATTGGAAAGGAAATGAAGATAATCCTTTGTTTGTCCAGAACACGCCAAGGCTAAGTTAAGCAGGGAGTGAGACAAGAGGGGAGGAAAGAGAGAGGGTTCACCCGCTCATGCTCAAGATCAGCCGGCAGATACAGTGTGTGTGTGTGTGTGTGTGTGTGTGTGTGTGTGTGTGTGTGTGTGTGTGTGTGTGTGTGTGTGTGTGTGTGTGTGTGTGTGTGTGAGATTCATGTACATTGCAAGTGTGTTCTACAACTAAGGCCAAATGGCCACACAAATTAGATGTGATTAAATACTCCAGTGTGATTCAGGTTCAAAGACTGTAAGTAGTACTAATCAGCACACACACATTCACACACAATCACTGATTGAGGATGTGGGAGACAACATTTACAGGCTGGCTTTTATTGTTTTAGGAAGACATCACTCAGCAGAATCCTGCAGTACCACTCAGAGAGCACCCACAGAGAGACAGCTCTATAATCGGCTGTGTTAATTTAGAGCCTGGAAGTGATTTAGCTTGCGCTGAAGCATGGCAGACACTTTTGTTCGTAGGTTTAATTTAGTCAGGCTCAGAACTGTCTGAGGGTCAATCTATCATTTTCAGTTGGGAAGTCTGTACCTGTTCTAGGGAATGCAGGTGTGATGGATGTGACAACCATGTCTTCAGAGACAGCAGCACTTGTTCTGCTCTTAAAATGACAACATACAGTAATTCTTTTTGAGTGTAGCTTCCTTGTAGAGGTCTGCAATTGCTGCTAAGTCACAGACGATGATTAAATTGTCAGAATGTGCAGAGACCGCTTGGGTTCTGTGTGTGGCTTTTTTTTTTTTTTTGCTTGCAGGAATCCACAAAGTATCGCATCATTATTGACTTTTTTCGTAAGTGTTCAAACACCCACGCCGTGTCTTTCATCAGTTGATTCAACCGAGCCAATTTGATGAATGGGAGTGCAACAATCCCTCATGAAGTGACTCAGCGGTGGTCAGAAAGAGATGGATCTCTATTTGGCTTTTTCAGATGAGTTCACAGATTAGATAAACTTCTTCTTTCAAACTGAGGTGGGGGTTAGAGCCCCTAACCTTCCAATGCACTCTTTTCTTCCACCACGTTGGCCCTGTACTTAGATTTTCTCAGTATTCAAAAAATGTTCCCAGTGCTAAGTGTTTCAGCTTGTTGTGCAGTTATTTTGTGAGTAGTAACAGTCACATACTGACTTAGATGGACAACATTCTCAAGATGTGTTTGCATGCAGTTAAAGCTAAAGGAGATAAGGAAAAGTGTGAGACTTATGGGATGTGGCCCGAAGTTGGAGTTTCCATGTCTGGCAATGTGCTGTAAAGATGGCCATCCTGCGACTGTTAATCTGACACATTGTTTATGAACAGTGACACAGTGTGCCGCATTCCTTGCCCATATATGACTTTGTGCATCACTTCTTCACTCTATTTAGATATAAGATAAAGCAATGGCACTTGGATTGCCACTGTGCCGTGCTCTAAAAGGCAAAATTCATCATCGGGTTTATTAGACCATGGATGTAAACTTGGATCGTATTAAGAGAGATTTAAAGTTGCACTGTTTTGTGGATTTCTTTTTAAAAAGTATTTTTGCCAAGTCAAGCAGAATAGTCCTGTAGTCTGAAGCACTTGCTCTGGTCAAATGTAGGTGTGTGTGTGTGCGTGTGTGTGCGTGTGTGTGTTCCCATTACAGTGAGCATTAAAAGGAATAACAGCGGAGGTGTGGAGGGACGAAAAGTGTCATGTCGGTCCTGCTCTGTGATTAATGGTGTGATTAGCTGCTCCGATCCATGTCAGAACCCACATACATGCACGTGCAAATACATGCGCAACATGCAAGCACACACAAACACACAGAGGCCTATTAATGGCCTTGAATGGGAGAATCCAGATGCGACGTGCAGATAATTGTACTAAAAACACCAAATGTGGAGTCCCAGGCCAGCAGAACTTTATTCTGAGCTCAGCATGTTTATTTTCGCAATTGAGTTATTTCTGCAGGGACTTAAATCATGGAATAAAAACACTCCAATGCAGGTCAATTTTTAATTGAGTTCAAAGTGTATATTGATCCCTCCCTCCTCCTCTTCCTTTACCCTTCACCTCACACAAATCCAAACATTACCTTACCATGTTGGTTTAATGCCGTCCTAATTTCAGCCACGTCATGTTTATCCAACTCAAAATACCTTCAGTGCCTAAACAGAGACAAATAACCATACATGGAATGAGTCTACTGTACATGTAAATGTGCGTCTTCTGGTTTTAGCTCATTGTCTCCTGTTCTTTTATAATTATATTTTTAAAGTGTGCCTGGAGTCAATGGCCATAGCACAGCAGGAGTGTGCTTCTGCGTGTGTTTACGAGAGTGACTGTATAAAATGTGTGTTTGTCACAACACTGGATTTACGACATCCTGCTTGATGACGAGGATATTCACCACCAAACTGCTCCAAAGGCTCAGACTTCTCTAGAAGGGTTACGCAAGACATTCTCTTGAGTCCTGTGGGTGTACATTTGTACTTCTAGTGTGTGTCTTTGAAGAAGTTTGGGTGGTATGTTTTCTCTGCACCTGTAGACAGTCATTTGTTGCCACCCCCATGCGTACACACACTCACACACACACACACACACACACACACACACACACGCACACACACACAAACAGACACAGACACAGACACACACTGTGGTAACCAGCAGTGACAGAGGAAAGATGTCATATCCTCCTCAGCCGACTCTTTTAGACTCCATTACACTATTACATGTCCATGAGTCACTCTGAGGTACCACTAATACAGCACTTAGCAGACCACTTCAAAGATGTCTGCTTCTTTCCTGTGGAATCTCTGTCTGAGTTTAAGGAGCTCTGGAATGAGTGAGTTTTCTGTGACATCTGCATATGTACAAATGCCCACAGCTGCAGATGTGGGTGCCTGCATCTCTGTGCTGTCCACCTGTATATTTTCTGACTGTTTTTTGAGACTTTTACATTATATCTTTTTAGTTTTATTTGGCGAGTACATAATAGGTGAATAATCGTTTTATATATTTTGTCCATTAACAATAACATTCCTTTTTTCCTGTTTCACCCTTCTTTCTACATTTCCCGCTCTCACCCCCTCAGGCAGCAGGCTTTGTTGGCCGCCATCAGTGAGAAGGATGCTAACATCGCCCTGCTGGAGTTATCCTCCTCCAAACGGAAAAAAGCCCAGGAGGAAGTGATGGCTCTGAAGAGGGAGAAAGACAGGCTCATGCACCAGCTCAAACAGCAGGTACATACACCACACGAGACCACCAAGTTATTTATATGTGCATATAAACGATGAATTAAATTTACAGCTCTCCTGGTCTAAGAGGTTGACTGGTCTGCACATTAATCAAATGGAGCCTGGCCTTGCGGTCACCGTTTAGGACATGTGAATCAAAGCAGAACTACAAATGCAAACCTGCTGCAGATGGTGAAGCCTTGCCTGCACTAAAACAGCCTCATGGGCAGACTTTTGAACTTTAAAACCAGGAACAGATAGACTTGAATAATTCCTGGTAGTTAACAGAGTAGACTTCCCCGCCCCAAACCTCACTTACTGTGTTCAGTCATCGTAAGCCAAACCAGTCAAGCAGGAGCTGTAATTCCAAATCCAGGCGCATAAACATATGAGGAACACTATTCTCTTAACAATCATGTTGCAATCAGACTCATTAGATGCACTCAAGTTGCAGGCGTAGGTTGGTATCATTGATGATTCACTGGCGGACTTTTCTGTCGCACATCTTCTGGTCAGACATAAATCCCAGCACACACTCAAACACATACTTACGCACCTATTTCCCATATTGCCCTGGCTCTCAATATAAGTGGAGGCTGATGAAGGTATGTGGGTCATTAAGGTCTGGTCAGACCACATCAGTGACTGAGCTAACGTGAATGCTAACAATAATGAGCCACCAGCAGGGAGTCCACATATACAGTCTCCTGAGTCACAGGGGCTTCTGGGAAACATGGTGCATTTAAAAGTCAACAGATGCAGTGACTGGGCGTGCATTTTAGTGCAAACCCATGTTTGTTTGTGTCTCGTAAACGGTAAACAGCCCCTAGGGGGTGCAATTCCGTTCGAGGAATTTCGAGGAAAGCCTATTATCTGTTTATCGCCATTGGATGCGTCATTTTTCCCGTTGGGTAACCAGCAGTTACAGTCCACCTGATGATGTGATGAGCTCTAATTGCAACAATGTGGCCTCCGGGTCTGGAGCAGACATGGGGAGAAGAAAAGAAGAAAAGGAAGGGATGGGAGAAGAGAGGGGTGGGCAGCATTAACTTTCTTTGTCTCCTCTGTCTCATATTTTACAAGATCTTCATGCACACGTGCATATAAATCTATGTGAATGTTACTGCTAAGTAGGGATGCACCGATATCAGATATCTGGCCGATATTGACTCCAATAGCTGGATCGGTTATTGGTGACAATAAGGCTGACCTGTTCGATTTAATTCTATCTTTATTTGCTATACACATTATCTACTGGAATGTTTTCCAAATAGATTTGTGCATCCCTAATGTTAAGTGCAACGGTGTACCAGGCAGTGCTAAGGCCACCTAGTGCCGGGGCCTGAGAAGTGTGAGACTTTGTCTTATATTGATGTTAGAGAGGTTGTAAGGTAAGTAGTTCCTATAGGGAGTCTCTACTTGGCTTCCTTCCATTCAACAGAATGAGCTCTCTGGAGGTTGTGTTGTTCAACATGACACACACCGGCTCTCTGTCTCCTGACCCATTGACACACATATCAGGATAGGTTGCCTTCATAAGGTCCACAACAGCCAATGGCGGAAGGAAACCGATCAGGAAATGCCAAAGAATTATGGGACTCTGAGTCTCATAGGAGAAAGCTGATCTGTAGACAGCAGATAGATTTACAGATAGCAGTGCCCGGTCTGACCTCCCCACATCCCTCATTTGGAAGATCTTGAGTGTGTATGCATAAAGACGGCGGTCTAAGATACACTTTTCTTTCTCAGACAGTTTGCTACTCTTTGAGGCATAGGCCTTCTTCAGGCCTTCAGACAGACACATATATACAAAGAAATAGACACACACATGAAAAGTGTAGTGTTTAGACTTATCTAGGAGAGAGTCAGAACTAATGTATCCCCATGTGGGAATTCTCTGTGTGGGACCATCTTACTGATGGATGGCCAAACATCACTGGTGCTTTGAAGCTGAGAAAAGATGGATTCAGAATCCTCAGAGGTGTGACATCTTCTGTGACTTTTTCTCTCTTTTTTCTCTCCTACTCCCTCCCTCCTTGTCTTTTATGGACGCACTTGAGCATCCATCCTCTCGCTATGCTGAAAAGATGGATTTTTTGTTCTTAGAGATGTGTCATTTACAACGGCTTATGTAAAACGATCTGCCTGCTTGGTCTCTGTGTTACTCCGTTTTACTGGGATAGCATGGCAATGTTACACACACAGAGACTTGATTAAAGGAGAATGTATAAGTGTTGTTACAATTGTGCAGCCTTTCCCCAGCTGCATGTGTGTTCAAGACCTTTCTTGTCAGCCTCCTGTGTCCATATGTGTTAATGCAGCGCTGCTCTAATCAGGACAGGCTTGTGATTTACAGACGGCTTGGATTGAGGTTTGGGATGCAGCTGTGAGCACAGCAGCAGGATCATCGCTGCCATGTTTACACCAGCAGCTGCACTTTGATACACATGCAGAGGATACTTGCTTCACACACACAGTACAGGCCAAATCTGTTATGGTTAGGAATGTCAATGAAGAACCCTCCTCTCAGCAGTGCCACCTGTGTCTATTCCAGTCTGCCTGATCTACAAGCAGGCCTGGAGGCCATTACTGAGCTGTTTACTCTGCAAAGGCCATAATTAACACAAATTAAAACACATACATTCCACCACACAGACATTTTATATGTGCACACCTTCGCACATACACACAGGAATATGTCTGTAAGAAGAGAGTGGATCTGTGTGTGTGTGTTGTGTGTGTGTGTGAGTGTGTGAGTGTGTGTGTGTGTGAATAAACTGGATGGCCACATGTGGGCTATCATGACCACACAGTCAGTTTCTTCCAGAAGCAATTCATCACTTCATTCATTTATGTTTTTGTCTCAGGTCATTAAATACACGTGTGCACATACACACACACACACACTCACACACACACATGCAAACACATTCTAGGACGTTTGGCTTCCCCATCCTACCAAATATGGTTGCAATTAGATGAACAGGAACGAGTAATATGGTTCTTATTAGATTAGAAGCAAGGACAAAACACACATCAACTCTTTTGACCCTCGGCTACTAATTAGTTTTAAAAATATTTCTCTTTGAGAATTAAACAGCATGTTTAAGTCTGCACTGAAGCACCTACAGCATGTACTGTGTTGCAGTACAGTAGTTACATCAGCTGCATGGTATATGATAGTAATTGTCCTAGCCGTAATGACAGGTGTCAGCTCCGTAACTGTTGCATTGAGACAAGCCCCACCCAGTCACACCTGCTAGTGTCAACACCTGAGGTCACGGAGGGCCGTACACCTCAACCTAGCCTTTAACTGCTCTAACCACTGGTCTGGTGTCTGTCTGAGCCCTCCTCCATCCCTCACTCTTCACCACTGTGTCAGTGTTCTCGCCTTATCTAAGCGGCTCTTCTCCAATTTAAGCTAATTGCTAACCTCTTTAATACCAGCCACATCCTCTCCTCTGATCCTGACTGGCTCGTTTCCTCAGTCATTTAGTCCTCAGCTCCTTATCAGCAGTGATGTCCCCGGGCCGCTGACTACTGTTACACCATCTCCCTCCTATCATCCCAGCTGACTCTGGCTTTTTGTCTCATGGCTGTCTCTCATCTAAACAAGGAAATCTAACAAGAAAGCCGCAACGTTTCGGATTCAAGATGTGCGCATGTCTTTCCCTCGAATCATCTTCATCCCACACACACAATCCCACCTCCCGCTCTGCAGTCGCGTCCGCCTTCAGGGGAAGTATCTGCAGTAAAGAGAACACAGCTGAGCCTGTCAATATATCTGCACCCACTCTGTCTCGGTCTATCTCTCAGACAGCTGG
The DNA here is from genome assembly GCF_900634415.1 of Cottoperca gobio. NCBI lineage: Eukaryota > Metazoa > Chordata > Actinopteri > Perciformes > Bovichtidae > Cottoperca > Cottoperca gobio. The sequence goes on from NC_041361.1 coordinate 8,696,119, forward strand.
CTTCAATGGAGTTGGGCTGATTGTTAACGTTAGTCAGCCTCGGCTGTTATCTCTCTCCGAAGCAGTGATGTTGGCAGGATGACAGCCCCTTCCACAAACACTCACGCAAATACACACAGATGCACAATACACAAACAAAGGACACATAGTCTTGCGTACCCATTTACAGGCATACAGAAAGATACATATTTGAGTGCAATTGTAATCAATGATATCTAGAAAGAGGTTGCTTCACCCGGGCCAGAACGCCTGTGGGATACATGAAACACTCACTAACTGTTCTTACTAGGATTCGTGTAATCCAATTTAATTATAATCTGCAATATGGATGACATTTGACAGACTTCATCAGACACTCCGACTCACTCAATTTATGACCTGTCAAGTGTTGTTAGCGGCACGGTTTTTATCATCCAAGAATCCCTCAGCCTAATCACTCTAAGACCCAGAGAACATTTTTAAGAAACAAATAAGCAGTGTTGGAGAAATGAATGGCCTAGGGTACGTGTGTTATAATGATGGGTTATACATTTTCTTATTTATCTCCTTTTTTTTGGCAGACTCAGAGCAGAATGAAGCTGATAGCGGATAACTACGAGGAAGATCACATCCACCCCCAGCATCATCCGCATCATTCTCACCACTTGCATCCAGCAAACGTGCATCACCGAAGCCTGCCAAGAGGGGCCCCCCATACCAATCACCGACCCCCTATGGACCAGGTCAATATGAATGTGCACAAACACACAGACACACACCTCACCTACAGCAGCCAGTTTAGACTTGTGTTCACAAGATGACATGTTGTGGGCTTTCATCTTCATGCTTTTAAAGTTGGTGCAATTTTGTATTTGTCATTTTCACCACCAGTCAGTTGTGGTCGGACTCTGCAGCCTAAAATTTCCCCTCTCACTTCTCCTGTGTCTCCTCTCCCTCAACCCCATTACTTCCTGCCAAGTTAGAGTTATTCATATCATTTAGATAAGGGGCCTGAAGGGAACAGCTGCCAAATGAGTGTTTTTGATCAATGGGATTTGTGTGTGAGATTAGTTTATATATCATTCATCTCTCATATGAGCTCCTTCTCTCTCTCTGTGTATCATATCCAGACTGCCTTAAGGGCAAACTTAATGTGTCTATTTGAAGAGAGCTGAAGAAGAAGCAGAAACGGCTGTTGTTATTAGGACAAAGTGTTTGTGTGAGCGTGCATGCATCCAAGTTTGCATACTGTAGGCGTGTGCGTGCATGCACGTGTGCAGTGTAGATGCACATGGAGGTGCACACCTGAGTCTTTGTTGATACTATGTACCCAGATGAAATCGCTACCGGGGGAAAGCAATCTTCAAAGAAAGACAAGGATGATTTCACTGTATTTCCATTAGCTGATTAAATCTTCTAGTTATTCGAATGCAATATAAACTCATCACAGCTCTATTGTTGTCAAGAGGTTGCGATTGGGGATTTTCCGAAACTATAAAGATGAAGTGTGTTGGTGTATGTATGTTTGGAGATTTAAGACCAATACCTGGGGATTTCCACCTGAGTCTAAATTCTAACATCTGTTCTATCTGATATGCACCATTACATGTTTCTAGACCTTATGAAACTGCTGTCTAATTTGGAGTCAAACATGCACTGGGGATCCCCTTTCCTTATTACCTCCCCAACACACGCACATGCATACAAGCACACAATCATATCCATGCATCACCCCACACATACCTCGGCAATATTTAAAAGAACAGGATAGCTGGTTTTAATATTATTTTAGTCTTTTACACCTATGGAAAAGACAAAAAAATGTTATCCCTAAAAGAATGTAAGGGTCTGGGGGTTGATTGACATCCATATGCACATTTTTCACTCATACAGTGGGGTATATTTATTTGATCATTTGCATCCTTTTCAATTACAGAATGAATCTACATCTAATTTTGAAGATTTGTGTGACATATGCTGTAATATTATGGAAGTTTGAGTGGGGAAACGAATGGCATGGAACACAGTTTAACCCTTGAAACCGCCCTGTAATCCCACAAGGACCACTTTTAAATTCAAGCTGTAGTAGTTATTAGGTTATGTTATGTTGTGTTTTTCAACTGACTTGCCAAAATTATATTATCAAGCGAGCCCCTGCATTGTTCTAGTGTATTTCAGAATACTATGCAACCACAGCAGGCTTCATATTAAGCAGTAGCGCTGCAGGGGGTCAATTTTTAGTATCACACATTACTCTCCTTTACTTTGCCCTTATAAATATCTTTCTTTCAATATGGCTACCCAGCACTTTTTTACTGCAGCAGTGTTAATAGTTTGACATATGAAACAGTAGCTCTCTGCAAGTGATATTCTAATGTTTCAAATTGGACCGAAAAAGCCTAGTAAAGAAAGTATTATTTTGCTTGCTGGGAAATCTTGTTAAGAATGTAGGGAATAACAAAATAACTCATAAATCTGGGCCTATTGGCTGAATTATACTTTCTCTACTTTATATGTTTATAAAAGGGAACTGAGATGGCTTTGTACTTTGTATACTTTGTACGCAACATTTGGGGGAAAATAAAGTCAAATTGGTTTTAAAAGGGGGCAACAATAGAAATACAATAAATGTATGTGAGATTAAAGACAATGCCGACAAATGTGTAAATTTGTAAATTGTGTAGATTTAGCAAAGTCCTCTGACACATTGCATAGGAACCAAATGCCAAAATTTAAAATGTGTATCAAGATGCCATCACAAGCTAAAGCCAAACTGAATATTATTTAGGTAAGTTGTTTCTCTGTCGCTCTCCCTCTTGTGTCAAGCACACACGCTTCAAAAACAACAGACCCTGTTGACAGATGTCAGCCATTCACCTCTTGGCTTTTCCTCATATCTGATCTTTGACCTCATGGGGAAGTTCGGCAGAGGTCAGGCTAAGGCCTCCAATGTGTGTGTGCGTGTGTCTGCATGTGTGTGTGTGTGTGCACTGCTGATGGGGGTTGTTAGGTCACACAGTCTGAATGTCACTGAAGTCCCTGATGGGAGACTGTTTTCCCTCCAAACACAGGACTCCTTTAATCTCCCTCTTTCAAATGTGATTAATTACTCCATTTGTTTTTCTTGACCACTTTGTTCTATTGCTGTCTTTATTCTATTACTTCACCTTTTCTCTTCTTAACTTTTTACAATGCTTCTACCACTCTTTTCCTTTAACCATACCTCTTGTCTTGTACTTCTTTAACATCACTACTGTTGTATTTTCTTCTTTACCCACAGTTTTTCTCTTCATACCTCGCTGTCTCATTCCTTCCTTCTGTCTTTTCTCCCTCCATCCTTCCCATTTCAAATGTAATATCCAAGTGCGGCCAGGCCAGTGGTTCAGTGCATTGCCTGGTCTAGGAACACCACTCGAAAGATGATTGATGATGATAATGATAATGATGATGAAGAGGGTCTGCACGCTCACCCTGGAGACCACAATGCCTTTCCAAGATACAGCTAGTGCCATGAATAACATAACAGTGGCCACACGTGCATTTCTTTTTTTTTTGCATTTGCATTTGCTCAAACACAGACACATAGACACCACTTCCACACCCAACTGGCACATTTAAGACACGTAAGCACAATATGCATGCACTGGAATAGCAGACACACAAATGCAAGAACACACGTCAAGGTTTTCCAAGGACGCAAACCGCATGTCATTCAAAGCTCATGCTACGGTTAGTGGGTCCATCCCAATCCTCTAACTATACTCCCTGTCCTACTCTTAATCTGTGATGGACTTTGTCTGAGGACAGGTCAAATCTAATTAAAGGAAACAAGCGCAGGAAGTGGATTTAGCTTCTTGAGATGCACCCCAGGTCTGTGTCTCAGCATGGAGTGTGTGCAGTGTGACGGGGATGTTATATTCATGTTGTTCTCATTTAGCCATGCCAGCACCGCTGCCAGATACTTGGCAGCAGCCTCTGAAGGAAATAGAAAACAGCAAGTGTTTATCAGAGACAGAATTATACAACCTTTTGTTTTGGGTTGTTGCTCTTTTTTTCAAAGCCTTAACATGCTGCCTGCTACAGGTTTATGAGAAGTAGCACATGGTATTTGGCCTATTTGTGTGTGTGTGTGTGTGTGTGTGTGTGTGTGTGTGTGTGTGTGTGTGTGTGTGTGTGTGTGTGTGTGTGTGTGTGTGTGTGTGTGTGTGTATGTGTGTGTTTAACCTGGCAGAATGAGTGGTTATAGGCCTGGCTCTGTTTACAGGGCCTGTCACAGCCATTCACTGCATCTTAGCATTTACCATCTAGCATGTTCCATTGAAAGGCCATTATATCTATAGCTTAGCTGCTTAGGTGTAGCCTACTGAGTTTACCGAGCTTGTCACAACCACTCAGTCCAACCAAAGCCGCTGTGGATTGCAGCCAAGGCCCTCGTGTGTTTTGCTCTTGTGTAGCATAGACACTGCTTTGCCGTAGCCTAGTTTAGCATTATGCAGGAAAGAGTTTGGTTATAGTGAGCTGCCAGCTCATGCTAACCATTGTAATGTTAGTGTCTGAGTGAATTAGCCTTCTTGTTAGCAGGACTCTTGTCTGCACAGTTTCAGCCCCAAGGAAACCCCTTGTGTGTTTAGTTATTGGTTCCTAACAATCACACTGAGGAAAGCATTTTATGATATCATACACAGCTTTTTTGAATGAGGAAAATGGACAGGACTGTTTTGATTAAAAACCACAGGGGGATAGGAGGACCAGAGGATTAGGCAAGGAGACTCTACTTGTAAAGACATAACCGCTGGGCCAGAGTTTGTTCAGTAAATGGTTTGGTCCAAAATGAATTTGCCATTTCTGCCAAATACATGCATTTTTGGAGACTTTTGACATGAAATACTAACGGTTAATGGAGTGATGATGATGATGATTTTTTTTCTCACAGGACGATGAAGAGGGAATATGGGCATGATGACCATTGCCATGGAAACCCTGCATCCATTGATCCACAGTGAGTTTCTACTGCACAGTTATTGTTAATTTCTTTTCCTAATTTTAGATTTAATGTACTCCTTGCCAGGGTGTAATGCTGTATATCAGCTCCAGATATTTTAATGATCTTCTACACAATAGGCTTCTTCAGTGAGCTCATGTAACCATTAGCCGGGGACATTGATGGCACCACAATAACCACAGTATTACCCAACTCTGACAGAAGAAAGTGTAATACAACCCGGCTCCTTTTCCCCGTTTCTTATGAATTACAGTCGAATAAAGAGCCTCAGTTGATTCAGAGGTTTATGGCTGCCTTTCTATAAGTGCTACAGTACAAGTGTTCATATGCTGGTTGGGCCGCATGCTGTGTGTGCACTCTGTGACAATATAGGTAAATGTGCACTATTAGACCAATACAAAACCAGGCTACCAAACCCAAACCAGGGCCCGCAGGTGATAAAAAACGACACACTGAGATAAAACAGAGATGGACGAGTCTGTCTCTCCCCGCCTCACTTTTTCAGTCATAGTAAAGTTTTACCCCGCTACTCCACCCTGTTGTGTGCCAGTGTGTGGGGTAGTTAATTACATTACAACACAGAACAGTCATGAAGCTTTTTTTTAAGGCTGCAAGCTGAAAAAGCATAAAATGAAGAATGCAGAGTCATAAAGGATAATTCCTGTTTTCGGGTTTTTATATCGAAGCCCCCCCATAGACTCAGGATGCCTTTGAACGTAGGCGTGTGGAAAGAGGTCTGTGCAGGGAGGGTTATGGTTTTCATGCAGCTAATACATGTGTGTGTCAGACAAAGATAGACAGTGAAAAAGTGAGATTTGGAAATGTACATCAGAGAGATAGCGAAAGAAAGATGGGAAAAGAGAGGGGAAGGGTGCTTATGTATTTATGTGGGAACGAGAGAGAAAACCAGGCAGCGTGGTATACTCATAGTTTCCAGTGCATCTCATTCTTTTCCCCCAGTAATCCACAGGTGGACCATCACAAGCAGACTCTGTCTCTAACCTCAATGACTTAGTAGTTGTGCACTTTGCCCTAGTGCTGCTTTTGGGATTAAGAGCCCTATAGCTTGTGTGTGAGCAAATGGTTTGTGTTCCTGCAGTGTAAAGCTTTAGTGTGTTTAGCTATGATGTTTGTGTGTGCATTTCCAAGTGTGTGTGTGTATGTGTGTGCAAGAGAGCGTTGCTGAGCTATACAGTGCCGGAGCAGCCCACATAGCCTATAATCCAGTCCATGTGTGCTGAGAATGCAGCAGTGTCAGGATTCACCGTAATGAAACAGACCACACTGCCCCCTTTCTCCCTCTCTTTCCATCTCTCCATCTTTTTCCATCACTCCTGTTCTTTCCACCTCTCCGCAGATTTCAGCTCACCCAGCTCTAACGTGTACTCCTTCAAGGTAAACCTAGAGCTGGACCCGTGACTAGCCTACTGCTTCGGTATCTCCAATCAGATATCGTGATGGTGTGTGTATGCACGTGTGTGTGTGTGTGTGTGTGTGTGTGTGTGTGTGTGTGTGTGTGTGTGTGTGTGTGTGTATTAGTACTTCTTATCCCGATCTAATAGAATAAGCCAGGCACATTAGCCTTTAGCACAGAATGGTGTTGTGGCTGGCGATATCAGTCCTGCTCATCTATCCACTGCTGTTATTCTGGCAGTGCACAATACGAGCGCAGCTAACGTGTATTAGCCATTCTCAATGGGAGAACAGATGGGAGCCATTTAGCGGTGTGTAGCTACAGCGCAATAAGGCCAGACCTAATCCCCATATCCTGTCCCTGAGTGAGCCCTCCCTAATATGAGCAAACAGAGATGACAGCACCGATAGACAAATAGCCAGGGATCTGTGTGTATGTGTGTGTATCGGTGTCTTTGCAGGCATGCATGCTTTGATTGGTGTTCCTTATGGATAACCTTGACTCCCAGTGCTAGGCTACATTTTGAATTCCACACAAACCTAAGTGCTGAGTTTGAGTTGGCAAGTTCAAGTTCTGAGCGTCCAGGTGTGGATTTGTATTGGTTAGCCATAGATTTCTCTAAAAGGACACTGGGCTCTGATTGGCTCATTGTGGTTGTGTATGTCCTGCTGTTGATTACAGAGGTTTTGTTTACCCTTTTGGCCTCCAAGACCCCCCCTCTAATGAAATAAGAATGTCCTTTTGGACTGAGAGCACAAGAAAAGGGGGTTGGAGGAAAAAGTAAAGGAGAACATGGGGCCAAAAGAGTGAAGCAAAGTGGGGGGAAGAGGTTTTCTGGAAACATTATGCTTTTATCCCACCGTGAAGTTATTTGTACTGAATGAAGCGAAAAGAAGCTGAGAGGCTTTCCAAGTGGGGACAGAAATATGTGTGTGTGTGTGTGTGTGTGTGTGTGTGTGTGTGTGTGTGTGTGTGTGTGTGTGTGTGTGTGTGTGTGTGTGTGTGTGTGTGTGTGTGTGTGTGTGTGTGCGGGTGCGTGTGTGTGTGTGTGTGGAAGGAGAGAGGCCTTGTTCAGGTTAAAACAAGTCAAGAAGACGGCTTTGATTTGTCCATGCTGTGTATGCACTGAATACAGTGTTTGTATATCTCCATTGTGTATGCCAGTAAGTATCCCACTCTTATGTATGCACAGCTTAAGAAAGTCTAGAAAAAGTAGTCTAAGATCAACGGGAAACTTGTTATTTTAAAATACACTTTAGTTAAAGTGTCACGTTTGTGTTTGTCTCTCTTGCCTGATCGTGATTGATCAAGTCCAAGGGCTCCTCTTAACACAAAAATGGCTTTAAAGCTGAAAAACCTGACAACCGTTTAAACTCATGAACGCAAAAACTACAACAACCATGGAATCAAAGCAGGAAACAGTGAATTTGGTTGACAAGACGATAGATCCTGAACATGATTATATTTCTCACTGTATATATACTGTAATTATTATTACTTTTAAAGCCTCCTGTGGACAGGTGTTGTAAATGAGTGTTTAACTACAAACACTAACCACGGTGCATCTGGTCCTTGTGCATACATGTATGTTAAATTATAATGATGCTTTTGTTCCATCTGTCTGTACGCTGAGCCGTCACCGTTCTCGTAAACACCATATCTCAGGAACGCCTCGAGGGAATTTCTTCAAATTTGGCACAAACATCCACTTGGACTCAAGGATCAACATATTAGAATGTAGGGGTCAAATCTCAAGGTCACTCTCACCTCACAAAACATGTATTTGGCCATAACTCAACAATGAATACGTTAATTATGTCAATAATAATTCTAGTGTATTCTAGCTTGTTTCTGCGGATTAAAATGTTGTTTATTGATAATTTCTCCTTGTTAATGAAGTGATGTTGTTGTCATTTGTCAGATTACTGTGTGGATAAATGCCTTGCATGGCCTTTAGTCTCTCGGTGGTAGATTAGTAAAGGTCAGTAACACCCGACTGGTTGTGCTGATCCTATCGGCGGTGCTTTATGAATATCCTGCTCTGCAGCAGTTAAGATTACTCTTCTTTGTGCTCCCTTATTGTCAGGTTGTTTACGAAACCAAACTCTCACAGTGAATAGAATTGATATCGGAAAATAAAAACATGTGAGTATTGACTGTGGGAAATCACATCACCTTTCAGTGTCTACAATTTTATAATTACGGTGATAGCAGTTTACAGCTCAGACGTGTCTGTCTGTTAATGTCACCCTGTTCACATTCCTTTTAACAATAAACAAAATGCCATTAAATTTAATTTCAAGGTTGGCTTTGAAAGAAAAGTCTGCCAGCAGCATCGATAACGGTTGAGCCGGCCGTGCCACTTTTTCTGCACTGCGTGCCAGGATGGATCTCCAGTGTAAACAACTATCATCCCACGCATTAATTACGACACGCTAACGGCACATATTTTAACAAGGCGCCTGAAGAAATATCTGCCTCATGTAATCAACACATCTCAGTAGGTGTTGATTAATAAATACATTGGTTTAACTCTGGATTTTCTACGCAATCAGGAGTGAATACAAGACGGTTGGTTTAGTCTTTTCATTTCATTATTCCGTGACTATGAGTGATTGTATGTAAACATGTGTGCATGTCTACATAAACACTTGTGTGTTCATTCGGCTAATGCTCGGGTATGCATCTCCTCACACATGTGTGTAGCCGGGCTGTGCAGTGTGTCTTTGCTGACCAGTGAACCGCAGCTCGCAGGTCAGTAGAGGCGTCTGACCAAGGCCATCCCTCAGCCAGCTGTCAGCGTCATCGGTTTGTGAGGTCAAAGGTTGTTCCACTAGATTGAACATGAGTGGAGAGAGGTCGATAACTCAGCAACACCTGAGCAACAACATCTGAGTGCGCTGCATGTCGTATCTATTTCAGTCCATCCTGCGACGTGTGAGAAACAACACCTGAATTATTTTCCAAAAGTCCCTCTTCTTGTGAAGGTGCATCGTGCTGTAGGTCTTTATGTATATAGTTACACATTACACCTCCCATGAGGAACACACAGCTGTAAGACTGATGGGAGCAGTTGTGATTGCTAACTAAATATTTTGCTATAAAAGTTTGTGAAAGGAAGCAATGGTTTATGGCGTGAGATAGAAACTCCGTGTTAATCATCTTGA